>NC_141093.1:45304099-45481599 GCF_041138505.1 Cibotium barometz | reverse complement strand
ATTGCGGCACATCAACCCAACGAAGCAACAGACCATTAGAAACTAGTGGAGTTTCCTTGCAACGAGATATGACAGCACAAACTTTGAATGTTGCGTCTCAAAGTGGCAAGAGGAGGAGCGGAGGAAAATCACCGGGACCTGAATGGCAATTTGCTTCCAATCTTTCTAGATTTGTCGAATGGAAGTGTAATTTTTGTGGCTTGGTAAAATCTGGGGGTGCTCCCAGAATAAGGGAGCATTTGCTTGGCACTAACACAAAAAATCCCAGAGGTAAATGCAAGGGTGCAGGAGCTGATGATGCTGCAAAGCGCCTTAGAGCTTTGATAAGTAAACAAGTATCACAAAACAAGAGGCCCAATCTCTGTGCAAGAAATCACCAATCGCCGAATTTGGCAGCATCAAGTGGAGGGATCTCCAACCAAGGAGTGACTCCAACACATACTACTTGCCAAAATGACACCCAAGGTCCAGATGTCTCAATACCGATGGATGCATCTCCTGAGTTTCAGGTGGGTATGTTTCGTACCAGACAAACTAATCTAGTTGACAGCTTTCGTGCCACTGCTTTAGAGGATGCTCAACTTGCTTTAGCGAAAGCGATCTTCTTTACTGGTTCTTCATTGTCTATGGTCACGAAAGATTCATGGAAGATGGCTTGGAAGAAGATTGGAGAATATGGACCTGGGTTTTGTCCACCAACTTATCACCACATGCGAAATCAATTACTTGACAAGTGCTATGACAACACACGGGAAAGCGTTCAAAGACTCATAATTGACACCACAAATCAGTCTGGATGCACAATTGTCAGTGATGGTTGGTCGAATTCCCAAAGACGTCCATTGATAAATGTAATGTTGGTATGTCCTCGTGGGGAATGCTTTATCAAAGCTGTTGATAGCTCCGGGGAAGTTAAATCTGGTCAATTTATCGCCGATATCATTGGTGATGCTATCGACCAAGTTGGGTCTGAAAATGTACTTCAAGTGATTATGGATAATGTAGCTAATTGTCGAGCAGCAGGTCATATGTTGGAATCTCGATTTTCCAATATCTATACATTTGGTTGTAACACTCATAGCCTTAACTTGGTGTTACAAGATTGGTACAAAAATGCTGATACAGAGTGGTTCAAGGAGATTATCGATAGTGCAAGTAAGATTGTCAAATTTGTGCTCAAACGGCAACGTGTTTTAGATATGTATCGTCAACGCATGGAAACTATGCTAAAGTTGCCTTGTGAAACCAGATTTTGCACTAATTTTTATATGCTTCAATCTCTCCTAAGAAATAGGAATGCAGTGATGGAAACCTTTGTGTGTGCTGGCTTCTCTGAGTGGGAGGTTGACCAGTCCAAAAAGGTTAAAGAAAAGGTGAGGTACATGCGATCTTTGATATCGGATCGTAGTTTATGGGAGGAAGCAGCAGATTGTTATCATGTTATGATGCCAGTTATGCTTGCTTTGTGCCAGTTGGATTCTAGATTGCCAAATATCGGGAAGGTTTGGATGGCGTGGTGGTCCATTCAAGAAAGCCTCGCAAACCCAGAGGAGCCCACTAAAACTGTTGTCAAGCATTGGAGTCCTCCATGCACCAGAGCAAGGAGAAATATCTTGGCCAAGTATGTAAGCGCTCGGTGGGTAGGAGCACATAGTCCATTGCATAGTGTTGCATATTGTCTTGACCCAGAATACTGGCATATGGACGTGAATGCCCTAGATGAGGAGGTAATCGATGATTTCTATGATGTTGTGGAGCGATTTTATGAAGGTCCAGATGAGCAAGCAACAGCGGTAATTGAGCTAACCAAGTATAAATTGAAAGAAGGTAGATTTGCCTTGGAGTTTGTGCAAAAGCTTGCTAAGGAACAGCCTGCTTGGAAATGGTGGATGTTGAATGGGGGAAGTGTTCCAACTTTGCGACGCTTAGCTGTGAGAGTGCTTGCGCAATGTGCTTCAAATTCTAGTTCTGAACGTAATTGGAGCAGTTACAAGTATGTGCATTCTATTAGCAGAAATCGTTTATTGAGTGATAGAGCTGAGAAGTTGGTGTATATGTATTGTAATGATAAATTGGTGAAGTCAATTGAGTCAGATGATTACAACGAAGAGATGCCTAAGTGGACATATGACATTACTCAGGATGAGTATGATGCAGAAGAGAATGGAGATGTAGAGCCTAATGTCCCACATACGAGCGATAACTTGTGCTTTATTGAAGAGATAGAAGAAAACTTGCAACCCGATTTTGGTGTTAGTAAAGCCACCCGCAGACGCTCGTCACGTTTGATGTAATCATGTTAGTTGACACACTCCAATGTAATCCGTCTTGCAACAACTGGATATCAAACATGTTGGTGAACATTTTAGAGAGAATGGTTTTTAGTCTTGTCATGTTAAACTTAGAATACGAAATCATGTTAGTTTTGACACACTCCAATGTAATCCGTCTTGCAACAACTGGATATCAAACATGTTGGTGATCAATTTAGAGAGTATGGTTTTTAGTCATGTCAAATTAAACTTAGAATACGAAATCATGTTAGTTTTGACACACTCCAATGTAATCTGTCTTGCAACAACTGGATATCAAACATGTTGGTGAACATTTTAGAGAGAATGGTTTTTAGTCATGTCATGTTAAACTTAGAATACGAAATCATGTTAGTTTTGACACACTCCAATGTAATCCGTCTTGCAACAACTGGATATCAAACATGTTGGTGATCAATTTAGAGAGTATGGTTTTTAGTCATGTCATGTTAAACTTAGAATACGAAATCATGTTAGTTTTGAGACACTCCAATGTAATCTGTCTTGCAACAACTGGATATCAAACATGTTGGTGAACATTTTAGAGAGAATGGTTTTTAGTCATGTCATGTTAAACTTAGAATACGAAATCATGTTAGTTTTGACACACTCCAATGTAATCCGTCTTGCAACAACTGGATATCAAACATGTTGGTGATCAATTTAGAGAGTATGGTTTTTAGTCATGTCATGTTAAACTTAGAATACGAAATCATGTTAGTTTTGAGACACTCCAAAGTAATCCGTCTTGCAACAACTGGATATCAAACATGTTAGTGTCAATTTAGAGAGTATGGTTTTTAGTCATGTCATGTTAAACTTAGAATACGAAATCATGTTAGTTTTGACACACTCCAAAGTAATCTGTGTGCATGTGTTTGTGTGTGTGCGAGAGAGAGAGAGAGAGAGAGAGAGAGAGAGATAGAGAGAGAGCATTGGAAATCTTTTGAACAAAGTTGCCGAATCTTGTTAAATTCCAGGGTTGCATTTAAGAGAGAGATAAGTTTAAATGCGGCTCTAACTCGTCCATGTGTCGTGCATTGGTCAACCGATCATAGTCGGCACCCAATTTAAAACATATATACAAATTTTTGTGAAATTCTTTGCCGCACAAAGCACACGTAGTACTGTTGACCATGTGTTGCAAAAGACAGGTCAAGTGGTACATGTGCCCACATGGGACAGTGTAGTGGCCAGACCATGAGTGAAAGAAACTATAACAAATAGGGCATGGTCCGCCACTTTCGTGCCCATGTAGAGGTGGTTGCTCCAAACTATTCGGGTGTTCAAATGCCGTCATAGGAGAGTTTGCATGGCCTTGCTCCTCCATTTGCGTTATGCGTCTCTTCAAGAGCTTGTTCTCTCTTAGTATATCTCTAGCGCTTGAACTTTCAGGTGCTTGCCCGTGCTCTGGTGCTGCTTCCATCTGTTGAGGGCCTTGGGTGCCTCTAATTTGGTTGATTTGAGTTTGAAGCTCATCAACCGTGTGATGAACTTCCATTGAGGCTCCAAGAATGGCCAGTTGCAACTCATCTCGAGGCATAGTGATTGACTCACTCCGAATGTCTTCCACATGTAGATGAGGAGGTCGAGAGCTAAAGTCTACAACTGAATTCTGCACAAATTGTGCATATAGCATTTTAGCAAACCAGAGGGGACAGTCACCGTGATGCATGGGTTGGGCCATGACATCCACAAAAATGCGCTCCGCATGCTCGATAATTAAAGGAACACTACATTGTGTCAGCTTCAAGCGCCCTTTTTTTATGGCATCATTGGAGACGTCAGGCCAGATGCTCTTGACCATCTCTTTGGACACATTCTTGTTTACTTGGGCATACTGTAATCCATGGGCCGGTGCCCATTTGGAGGTGCGTCCGGCAATACGTGCCGCATCATTCACAGTGCCACTGCTCGAGATTTGCTTTAAGCGTTCAAATGCCTTCTTTGCGGCTTCATTATTATCAGCCATCTGAGAAAAAGTATGTACACTTTAAGTTTATAGAATCAATGTTAATTTAGGAATAGCTTTAAAGTTATTTTCAGATGTTAGGTATAAGTTTATAAAATCAATGTTTATTTACTGCAAACTTGTTATTTTCAAATACTCATAGAGAGAGAGAGAGAGAGAGAGAGAGAGAGAGAGAGAGAGAGAGAGAGAGAATTGGGATCAAAATAATATTTAACAATTGGGACCAAAATAGTGTCAGTCGATTAAAGGCAGGTCATGGAATAGATAGCCAACCAAAACATATCATTTACAAGAGGCTTTATAATAAGTGTGGTGTCATCTCAGATAGTGGACGTAAGCATGCAGCAGGTGACACTTCCAAATTCTTCAATTGCTCCTCAAAATCTGCCATGGTCTTCCTATCTTCCTTTGATGGCGTCATATAGGCAGCCGTCCATTCCTTAATCAAATTTGTGTGGATGGCAGTTTTACCCACCCACGGCACTTTGGTCATTTCTGCAAACTCAGCACAAAATAATGTAAACTTTTCAATCACCCAAGCCAAGCAGAAGACATCTGATGCCTTGCTCCATGGACAAGGGGACCTTACATCTGCGAGCTCAGGGGCTCTCCAGGGGCGTTGATCGTGCTCTGCTTTGTTGGCGATATTTGTGGGTTTGAACTCAATCCCATCCCTCAATGCAAGACCCCAGTCAATGATGCCTACCCGTGGCACCCCTTCTTTGGTGAAATCTATCATTATATTCCAGGGGTGGCAATCATTGTGGATGATCCCTTCAGCATGTGCAAAGGCCATGGTATTCACAAGGGCACAGATAAGCTCGGGAGCATGAAAAATCAAAGACTTGTATCGCTCCATTTCATGAGGAGCCACTTGTTTTTTCTTGTATCTGTTGCCTTTGCCTGCAGCAAGCATGGAACTGAGGGTCCCCTTAGGAGGCGGAACACACTCCATTATATCTCCAAGACTTCCCCCATTAAAGAGGGGGAAGAGCAGTATCCATGGCTCCTTCCTTGTGTGCCCAATGGCGCGCACTATGCCCCTGTGGGTTAGGTCGATTGAAGCCTCCTGAGCAAAAGACTTCAATTGAGCCCTTCGGCTACCAAGGAATTGCTTTGCACAATAAGAAATGCCTTCTGGAAACCAGGAGACACCTTGAATATGGCATTTATGTACAACGCCGTACGATCCAGAGCCCATCTTCTTTTCTGTGATGATGGCCTCTGTAGGCAACCCAATTGTCATGCTGCAGTTAGTATTATGCATTGTGCGCTGCAAGTGGGTGCCTTTAGAGACCTCACGTGCACCAGATGATAAATCTTCTTGTTCATCAGCAGGCCGGTCCAGCTCTTTGCGAGCTCTCTTGCTCAGGATAGCTTGGGTGTCTATGGCCTTTGCACGCTTGGACCTCTCTTTCTCTACCTTCCATTTTGTGTGGAAGTGCTCCAGCTTGGATTCATTTGTTTCCGCTGGTCTGTCGTCACCTAGGTCAACAGCGCATCTAGGCATGTTGCCCACAATGCTAGTAACAAAATGCTTGATGGCTGCTCCATCAGCACCCTCATGGATATTTTTCACTGCGCGGACAACCTCACCTAATATTTGCTCAAATCGATTCCTATCAGACACAATACCCTCGATGTGATTAGGTGACAAGCAACTAATGAGGGTAACGAGTTTGATACGAATTGATTTCTTGATTTCAGGAGTAAGTGCAAGCGTCGCCATCAATCTGCACAATATAATTGACAAATAGTTGCAACATTTATAACCACAAAAAATGCTATTTGTAAGCTAACTAAGAGATTTCTACATCCAACACACTTATGACTCATGTCATGCAAACTAAATAATCACAGTCATCGTCAAAAACAAACACAAAACACAAGTTTACGACTTAACTTGACGTCAGCAGACCTAGTCAGTATACCGACCATCTGCAGATATCGCATTAAGATGAAAACTATGGCACAAGTTAAATGCTTTGACACATCGTCAGCAGACCTAGTCAGTATACCGACCATCTGCAGATGACTATCAAACCAAATAACAAAAACAAACTTCACCACATAGCTTGGTGTCAGCAGACCTAGTCAGTAAACCGACCATCTGCAGATACCGTACTAAGTAGCAAAGCATCACACATGTCAAATGCTACGAGCGCACATCAGCAGACCTAGCCAGTAAACCGGCCATCTGCAGCGGGCTCTCAAAGCATTTAACAAAAACAAAGCCGCATTGTAACTTGGTAACTGCAAACCTAGTCAGTAAACCGACCATTTGCAGATACCGTGCCACAACGAAAACTTCTACATAAGTTAAATATTAAGAGTGCACATCAGCAGACCTAGCCAATCGCTCGGCCATCTGCAGCGGGCCTCTTAACATTTAACGACACATGCACATGCATCACAAACAACGTTAAACTTAAGCGTATGCAAAAAATTAAATGACACCAACACTTTCAACTTAAAAATTACCTCAAATTGATCACACTAGCACCACTGACACCAAGTACAAGGAAGATTCTGTGAACAGTGACCCCCTGGACCACCCTTTTATACCACAATATAGCCCGCCGGGCCGGGAGTCGGGCCCGGCGGGCTTCTGCGCGCCCGGCGGGCTCGGCGGTCCAGACTTGTAGCCCGGCGGGCCAATTGTGGGTTACCAGGTCATCCCACCCTCTAGGATTTGAGAACTGTGAATTTTGTGAACATTGAGATTTGTGAACAATAGCTGTGATCACAAGAAAAAAGGCTGTGATCACGTGAATATGAAATCCCTGCCTGTTTGACCAGGTCAAAATGCAAATTTTCGTGCCGTAGCGCACATGGCTATTTTTTAATATTTTTTATTTTTTTTGGGTCTTGGGATGCCTATAGGGCCCTTTAGGTGCCCTAATAGCCCCAAAATCTTATATATATATATAGGTACACACACACACACACACACACACACACACACACACACATACATATATATGCGCACACGCACGCACACACACACACACACATATATATATATACATATATATATATATATATATATATATGTATGTATATATATATATACATATATGTGAGTGTGTATACATCTATAAATACAACATTTTTTCGTACCGCTCTAACCCAATCCCGAATACTTTTTTTAATCACGATCACATTTAAAATGAATCCTGAACAATATTTTCTATTAACACATGAACAAAAGCTTGAAATTGCAAGGCTTGAAATGGTATATCACAAGTACGCCAGGAAAAATCACAACTTACAATGCACAAAAAAAAAAAAATTATTACACTTGGAAGAAAAGTTTGCATTACATCTTTTTAATAAGCTCTTGGAAGAGCTCAGGAGAGAGAGTTGTAGAGGCTGGTTTCTGGCCTAAGCTTTGGAATATATCACTCAGCTCGTTGATTCCTTGAGCTTGAGAAAGGGCACAATGGCTTAAAACTGAGCCGGGATGCTTGCCCGTAAAGCAATACAAGGCAGCTTCCCTAGCTACCAAAATACATTTATTTATGTTTGAGGCTAAGGTGTCCTCCGACAAGTGCTTTAAATTTTAGGAGCTCGGCATAGGTGATCTCTGAATAGTCTAAATGAAAAACCCGCACTATGTCGGCTCTGAGGGCAGGTATGTAGTGCCAAAGAGATGCATCTCGACCCTCTGTCTTTGGCCGCGTTCCTCCTACGCGCATAACAAACTTGTCCACTTCAAAAGCAGTCTATCAACATGTCAATATAGAAGTTAGGAAGCGTGAAATGATACAACTAAAAATCATTTGCTTTACAACTAAGAAGTTAGGACATACCTCAGTTGCATCGTCACTTGCAACTAGTTGCTCATTTGTCAAGTTTATGCTCCCTTGGTCTTGAGCATCGCCAGCAATCAAGGGCATGTGTGGTTCAAAAGCAGGTACGCTCTCATAGAATTGCACAGCTTACTTTATTTCAACGAGCGCTTTGGCCACTACATCTTCCAAGGAACTGCTACCAATATCGTATGCAAGCGCTTTTGTGAGGTTGTAATCTTCAAAAGAGATTTTCACTTTCCCTTTGTCTTGACCCCCAGCATTCATGGCAATAATAGACAACATCTTCTACATCCCCACCTTGCATGGATATATGTAGCACAACCTGTTCTGTAGAGGTTGTGTCGGAGTCTAATGCCTCCCATTCTCTATTTGTAAGCTTCCATCGCCTGTAAGGAAACGCAATGGACAACAGTTGCTTGTGGCAATATAGTAGCGCATCACAACCTTCTCAACTATTACTCCGCATCTGATGGTGTCTCCATTGTGTTGAACAACTTTTTTATCCCATGCAGGTGATAAGAAACAAGTGAGAGCTCTCTCCCCCTTTGCAATCCATAAAGTTGGGGTGCGATGTGTGTCACTTGTACGGAACAGGTACACAAAGAGGTGTAGAGGTATGAAGCAGGTTATGGTTGCTTTGTGAGATCCATATGTGCACTTCATAGCATTTTGCATCTTGCTTTCGATTTGCAAACAAGCCATGGCCACTGAAGCATTGTCTGGAATTGGCCATTCAATAGATGTGAGAGTTGGTGTAGGTTCTGGAACTAATTTTCCAGTACCATTTGCTGTCGTGGGAACCACATATGTATCCTCATAGAAGAAGATGTTTCGTGCAAGAAGTTGTGCAGCTGGACACCCTCCAAAGATTAAACTACCAAGCTCCACATGGTATGCTTCAAAAGGTTCCTGAAATTGCCTCCATAGGCTCCCACTCACCAAAGTTTGAGGGAAAAATATCTACGCAGAGGAACCCAAGAACAATCAAAGCAGTGCTCAGTATATCATTATTAGCACACAATTGATTTAAAAACAAGAATATAAAGTGGTGAAATGACTTACAATTTACAAGAAATCGTTGACGTTGGTCATGGTCTGCTAGTGTCAGCTCTGTTGCCTTGTAAACATGTTGGACCTTGGCTAGCTTTTTCCCATCATGATCTTGTTTGAGCTCCAATATCCGCCCTTTCCAATGTTGACTTTGTATATCAACGTATCGCTTTGATACCTTGTGGGTTCCTCTTGTACTAGGCTACATCGTAATCCAATTCCACTTCTCGTACTGTTTGATGTTCCAGTGCCCATCCTCATCTTGACCACTACTACAAGAGAGAGATTGAATACTGATCGGAGGCCTTCGAGCTTTAGAAGAAGACATCAGATGTATATATTAGGGAGATTATAAACCTTGATGGCAAAGGAAAAATAGAATGGTGAGGAAAAAACTTAGACTAGGGAGATGTACATAAGAGAAGGAGTTGTAGAGCAAGTTCCAAGGGCTTGGCTGTGCTATTACTGCACTTTGAAAGAGGATATTAGAGGGGGTGAGAGGAGACAATGAGTAAGATTATGAGAGCCAAAGCATTTGCAACTCAAGCTTCCATAGCTTGGCTCTGCTGTTACACTCTGTAAAAGGAGGTTGGACAAGGTAGAAGGATGAAGTAAGGAAATGTAAGTGAGGATCAAACTTCCATAGTTTCTGAGAGGAGGTTGCAGATCAAGCTTCCATAGCTATAGATCTAGGTTTGTGAGTGAAGAGAGAGGTAGATCAAGAGGTAGATAGCTAGAAGAAGTAGTCTAGAGAGTGAAAAACACCCTGCTATGAGAAAGGGGGAAGAGAGAGTGTTTTGGAGGGAAGATGGGAGAGAGGGATAGTGGAAAGTGAAGGGGAATGTGCATTGAATGCAAGATAATGATGGGAGCTCGTTTTTGGGCCTCTATCACTTTAGAGACCTTACTTAATGATGGTTGCAGCTATCCTTTTCTATAAAAAATAGAGGAAAAATTCATATATTTTTTTTTGATTTTTAGGTGATTTTAAAAATTAAAAAAGAGCCTATTTAGCCTATTATTCTAAGTTTGACCACTACCTTCTAGGTTCTCACAAACCATTGGTTTCAGTCCACATGTAATCTCCCTATTTGTCTATTTCTTAATCACCTCCATTAGGCAATGGCAAATAAAAGGGCCCAAAAAGACTCCATTGAGTTCCTAATGTGAATGAGGTCGTGGAGACCTAATTGATAAAGTTGCAACAGCTGACGGAGAGTCAATGGAGAATATCTCGCGTAGCAAGGTCGACCGAGGTCTTGACCAGCCTCGGTTCGATTTAAATGGTGAGCTTCCGGTACGGTGGATGAGGGACTAAGGAAGCGGCCTATGAGTGAAGCGTTAGGTGACCCTTGCGAAGGATCCTAGAGGTGCTGACCATACGGTGCTCGGGCTCTGGGTCGCCGAAGATACCCACGCGTATGTCGTGGAAGATATTTAGATCAAGGAGTAAGAGTTGTTTTCTGAATTCGGGCATGGATCTGGTTGATTGACCTTGCTGGTCTCTAATAACGGATGAGTCCATGGCTCTTTTATATGGATTTGTTGGTTGATCTTACTGATCTTCAACGGAGATTCCATTTTGATTTTTATAAGTGAATATATTGCTGGGTACTATGAGCTAGGAACTATCGAAAAGGATCCTGAGTGGATAGGTGGTGAGCGACTTGGTTGCCAATGATGCCATAGGTACACCGATGAAGGAAAAATCGAAAATTAGGATTCAATTAAATATTTTGGAGGGTTATGATCAGTGATACTATAGTTTCATTAAAAGATTGTTTTAAAGACAGTTGAATGTGTGAAAAAGGCAATTTCATATTGGGTGTGTAAGTGGTGTGACTAGTTTTAAGTTTGCATGAATATAAGGCTAAGGGGCTTGGAAACTCTTTTTCCTCGTACCTGGGAGAAAACGTAATCAAATTCTTAAATGGATCCCATCACTATAGTGGTTGGGCGGTTGGCTAATCCACGGGACTGGATGGGGTTAGGCTGGACTGATGGATCCCTAAAAAGAGACTCAATTATGTTATGGTATGATAGATGAAATAAATCCCGGATAAAAATTGTTCTATGGAAAAGAATCAACGACTGTGTCTCTCAATGAGGAAAAAAACGTTGGTCTCTATGATCCAAGTGCAAGTCTTTTCCTTGATCTGACTATGGGACTTACAGGTTCGGTCAGATCAGTTCAGTTAGTTAAGGCTCTTGACTACGTTAGAGTAAAAATATCACGGAGGAATCGTCCATGCTTTCCTGGCGAGGGAAGTTTTTCCGGGTTCCGAGGGATTAGTCTCTTGTTCGGATATACGTGGGCGAGGCCTCGAGTGAGGGACCTTGTCCCGTGCAAGAAGTGCTACTTCCGCTGCTAGCACCCCAGAATTCGTTGCACTAAGGGGACAGGGATCTTTCAAAATGGACACACACGATGCATTAATTACCAACATCCCCCCTTAGAGGTGGACATTTGAATTTATTACAATCTAATGAAACGATGCAAGCTAATGAGATGCTGCTGCTTCGGAGGATGATTCCCCCCTCAAATGGACACCAGAGAGGAGCCCAACACCAAGGCACGAGAAGTGATGTTTGTCGTGCAGAACTGGCTTGGTGAGGAAGTCCACCAGGTTCTCGAAAGTGGAGACATACAACATGGTGATGTACCCTTCTTTGACTACCTCTTTGAGAAGGTGGTATGCAATCTTCACATGCTTGAGCTTGTTGGAGACCTTGGGAGAATGAGCAAGTGAGATGGCGGATTGGTTGTCACAGAACATTGTGACGGGGGGTATCTCATGTGGAAGTTGGAGCTCTCAAAGAAGTTGATGAAGCCAGAGAGCTTCACGAGCAGCAAGGGAAGCGACAATGTACTCTGCTTCTGTCGTGGAAGAAGCCACCAACAGTTGACGCTTAGTTTGCCAAGATATGGCACCACCAGCAAGCTTGAAAAGGTATCCAGAGAGACTCCGCATGTGGGGATCATGACCTCCCCAATCTGAATCTATAAAGGCCTCCAGAGTGAGGGGACCTACCTGCACAATATGTCAGTTTATGGTCCTTGGTGGCATGGAGATAGCGGAGACACCTTTTGAGAGCTATCCCATGGACCTTGCGAGGTTGATGGAGAGCTCGGGAGAGAATGTGGTCAGAGTAGCGGACATCCAACCGAGTACAAGTAATGCAGTATCTAATTTTCCCAAGAAGGTTATCATAGGGAAACTCGTGCATGAAACTCCGATAAAGAAGAGTGTATGGAAGATCTTCAGGGGCAAGTTGTGCATTTGTGACCATAGGAGTGGGGGCGAAAGAGCATTGGGACATCTGGGCATTAGCAAGGATTTCCTCAATGTACTTCTCTTGAGAGAGGGAAATGAATCAGCCATGAGGATCACGAATGACTTGAATGACAAGAAAAGATGAGATGGGACCATTATCAGTTAAGGGAAATTCCCCCCTAAACATGTTTTTGGATAAAAGCAAGATAAGCTCATTTGATGCAAGGATGGGAATGTCATCAACGTAGAGACCAATGATAGCCCACCGATGATGATTATGCAAGACATAAAGATTATGGTCGGTGAGCAATCTACGCCATCCCCAAGAGATAAGGGCGTCATGCATTCGGCAGTACCATTGCCGAGGGGATTGCTTCAAGCCATATATGGGGCATTGAAGCTTGCATACAAATTGGGGATGAGAGTGCGAGCGAAAGTAAGGGGGCTAATGCATGTAGATGTCCTCATCTAGCCTACCATGAAAGAAAGCAGTTTTGATGTCTATGTGATGAAGGGGAAGATTAAAATGTGCAGCAACGGCAACGATCAATTTGAAAGATGCCATACCTAAGACAGGTGAGAAGGTGTTAGTGTAGTCAACCCCTTGTTGTTGAGTGAAGCCGCGGGCAACAAGCCTTGCTTTGAAGCGATCCACGCTTTCAGCTTTGTACGTCTTCTTGAGAAGCCACTTGCACCTAATGACATTGCGATTAGGTGGTGGCAGGACGAGAATCCAAGTGCCTTGCTCCATGAGGGCCTCCATCTCTTGCGTCATGGCTCGATCCATTTCTCCGAGTGAGCACTAGCAAGTGTGTCATCGACACAAGGACTTTGAGGATACTCGAGGAGATCCGGAGGATGGGAGTCCACACCTTCAGCTTGTAGAAGAGCAGAGAAGCATGTGGAATCGTAGATGTCCGCAAGGCTACGAGTGTGGCCTTTTGGTGGGGATTCACCATCATCAAGGAGGCTCGGGGAGGGTGTGTGAGCTAAGGAAGGTGGAGGGGTCGTGTTGGAACTAGGGGCTGAGGTAGATATGGAGGAGGAGAGGTAGATGGGACAGTCCACCGTAAAACCGGGTGGAAGGGAATGATTGGAGGGCAGCATGGCCTTAGATGAGGTGTGAGGTTCTGAAGACAGAGGTGAAGCAATGGAAGCAGCCATGGGAGATTGCTGAGGTGAGGCAATGGGCTGTGGAGAATGAGGTTAAGGCAAGGCTGCACTGTGGCGAAAGCTGGGAGCAAGCAATTGTGTAGGGGAGGGAGAGGACGTAGATATACCCTGCTGGAGAGGTATGGTGGTGCCTTGCATGGAGGGGCGCTCAGTGGTGGAGGGTGAGGAAGGTGGGGAGCTGGTGCCATGCAGTTGAGGCACCTGGCTGGCTGCATGGTAGTTTGCAGGGACTGAAGTGCAGAGGAGTGGAAGTGAGCTGGTGTTGGTTGCCTGAAGGATCCTGAGAACTGACCGTGAAGTGTGAGCATGGTGGCCAGGTGAACATCCACTGGAGTGGGAGCGTATGTTGGAGAGGGGGTGGCGGCAAGTGGACTGGCGAGGTTGAACTGCAGTAGGTAGGTCGCCTTGCAGAGGAACCACGTGTGTGGTAGCAAGGCGAGGAGCAGTAGACTGCACAGCACATGGAGCATCGACCGAGTTGGCATGGCGGGGAACAACAGCATGCACAGCACTGGGAAGCGCCTCAGGAGACAACCGCGAGAGCGCATGGCATGGAGTGATGGCGACCTGTACTAAGAATGGCGCATGGTGGTAGGTAGCGGCCACGTGTGCAGGCAAGGTGAGTCATGACTCTGGGGCAGAAGGCAAGTTATAAAGGGTGGGGTTGGTTGTGGGATTGGAGTTTGGTGCCAGGCAGAAGAGGTGGTAGCTTCACTTGTAGAGAATCGGGTGAAGAGGACACCATAGATGAAGAGGACTCCAAAGCATTGAAGTGATGAGAGGCCATGCCCGTGAGTGCTCCTTCATTTGAAGATGACGGAGCGACTGAAGGAAAAATTGTGGCTCTCGGGATGATAAAGATGATAAGCTTTGTGACCAAACCGATCACCATAACCCACAAATATTGCCTTGGACGCCTTAGCGCTCGACGAGACCAGTGATGAGTGGATATGTAGGTGCTCCAAAGATGCGAAGATGACCAAGCTTTGGAGGGTGACCATACCAAAGAGAGTATGGGGTGCTCCCACGAAGTGTCGAGGTGGCGCGCCGATTTTGGAGATAGCACGCGGTGGCGGCGGCCTCCTCCCAGTAAGCATGAGAGAGACGTGCCAAAAGTAGACCTTACATACCTCAGTATGCGTCTCAATGCATTCAAATGCGGCTTGCATAAACTGACTCACCAACCCAATAGCATAGCTCAAATCTAGCCTAGTGATCGTCATGTAGATCAAACTTCCTACTATGCGCCTATACATAGTAGGATCCTCCAAAATCTCTCGTGAATCTACACTCAACTTGCCATTCTGATCCAATGGCACTGAAATAGGCTTAGAGCCTGTCATACCATACTTGGACAACATGTCCAAGCCATATTGTCTCTGCAGTAATCCAATACCATGTGGTGACCTAATCACCTCAATGCCCAAGAAATATCTGAGCTCCCCCAGATCCTTCATCTCAAACTTCTGTCTAAGCAAGATCTTTACATCAAAGATCTCTGCATCATGGTCCCCCGTAATGATCAGGTCATCTACATAGATGACAACAAGCACAACCCCTCTATCACTATGTCTCACATACAGCGAGAAATCTGCATTGGCTACATGAAAGCCAATAGTGACAAGATATTCAAAAATCTGCATTGGCTACATGAAAGCCAATAGTGACAAGATATTCAAAAATCTTGTCATACCATGCTCTTGGTGCTTGTTTTAAGCTATACAAGGTTTTTTTCAACTTGCAAACATGCTCGGGGTGACTCACATCCTCATAACCAGGTGGCTGCAATATATACACCTCTTCCTGCAAATCCCCATGCAAGAATGCATTCTTTACATCCATCTGACGTAAAGACCATTGCTTTGACGCAGCCACTACTATCACAACTCTCACTGTTGCCATCTTGGCAACTGGGCTGAAAGTTTCCTCATAATCAATGCCCTATGTTTGCGCATATCCTTTGGCTACCAATCTAGCCTTGTACCTGCTTATGTTTCCTTCACTGTTATGTTTTACTTTATACACCCACTTGCATCCAATGGCTTTCTTGCCTTCAGGCAATTGCACTAAATCCCAAGTCTCATTTCTATATAGTGCATCCATCTCCTCATCCATAGCTTTCTCCCAACACACATTTCCAACAGCCTCATCAATGCATGTGGGCTCTACAACCTGCACAACTTTTGCCATGTAATGCACGCAGAAATGAGAGAGAGGGAGAAGGATTTCCTTCTCCACTCTCCTCTCTCCTCCTCCTCCAAAAAAAATTCACTCTCCACCTCTTCCTTCTCTTCTCTCTTCTCTGTTAATCAGAGAGATTAATACTTGATTAAGTTTTGATTAATCATAATTAAAAGTTAATTATGATTAAAAATTAATCCCTGTTAAGAGGAATTTACATGTGGGAGAGGAAAAAAGAAAGAATCTCCAGATTTTGGGGAAGAGAAGAACTTTACGTGCACGGGAGAAAACCCAATGTATCAATTGACTACCCCACACTATTTTTTAGCAAAAAATTGGCAGAAAATCGAAAACATACCCGCGAAAAACTCGCAAAATGCATTAAAAATACATTTTTAACCATAAAAATGCTCAAAATTTTTCTAAAAATTAGAAAAAAATTCCTAAAAAATTAGGGAATCCATTCTACCAAAAATATCCACAATAAAATATGTGGTATTTTCATAAAAATTTCCATTAATGCTTATTTAAAACATAAAAATTAGAAAAAAATTACATTAAACTCACGGAATTTCCCCGCAACGTCGATTTGTCCATTGAATAGTAGTAACATGTGTTCCAATCACCATATCGATGATCCATGTGTAAATCATCAACACAAATCAATAAAATAATATATTTATTTAAAAATATAATTTACTTCAGAAATACCAAAAGTTACAATAAAAAATAAAAAATAACAACAATTAACTAGAGATTGCTCTGATACCACTGTTAAAACTCTAAGATCTCTCTAGATAATTTTTATGCATAAACATGCATAAATCAGGCATAAACTCATCCACCCGACCACCCCCGAGCCAAGGAGACACACATGAAATATAATGAAGTACATCATACCTTTACCTTGATGTCCCATACTATCAAGAGGTATAACTCCAATCCAATAGCATGTAGCTATAGTGTGAAATGGTAGGTGAGTAGATATGATCCTCTACAAGAGAACATAACATAACCTAGCCTCAAGATAACATCAAGAGACCATAGCCTAAGCCCCCAAGCCTCAAGATAACATCAAGAGACCATAGCCTAAGCCCCCAAGCCTTCCTTGAGTGTGCCCCATGTCCCTATTATATAGGAAGGCCCTCAAGTGACTCTTGACTCTCCATTTCCCATGTGTGACCCTTGGATGCCTGACCCTAACCTTAACCCTTAAGGTTAGTCCTAACCCATGCTCCACTAGAGCTTGTTCCCATGCTCCCATGCTCACAAGCCTAATGTGGGTTAGCCTCCTAGTATATGCACACATAATGTGTATATAACATAGCACAGATAATGTGCATATGACAGTTGTAGCGTCCATCTTCATTCAAGTGCTTTAAGATGTTTATACATGAACGGAAGGACACACGTTCTTTCAAAGTACGTTGACAACGCACAAGTGCAAGCAATCATGAGGATAAGGGTACCCAATCATTCTAGTTTTGCTTTTACATAACAATAAACTTTCCTTGGAAAAGTTTTTAAACAACACAATAAATCTTGTTCACTAGTAGGCGTAGCAATCAAGTGGAGGTAGTCATGACTGGTTGTGCTCACGTCACTAAAAGTTTTAGAAACTATAGCGTGTGAATATGAAAGCGTGGATATCTTCTTTCAGACTTGCATGTATGGATCATCACATACAAGTATCTCCTCTATTTACTGGATCCAGTCTCCAGCCTTCTTCAAGGTGAATTTCTCTTGGTTTAGGGAAAAGCTACGTGAGGATCTAGGTATTGACATTGCATCATTCCAAATGACTTGCCACACCAGATGGTGATAGATCGAATGAAAATGGAGTAGTTTTCTCCTACTCTTAAACATGTAGCCATGGAAGGTATGGAAACTTCATGCGAGTTCAAAGAAGAAGTATAAGATCCTTCCCTAATGACCTTAAATTGATATGACAAAATCTCTAGTGAAAATCTAGAGAGATTTGCGCCTTGGAAATCTATTTGAAGGAAAAAAAATTATTTAGTAGTCTTAAGGACTCGTATGTGAAAACAAAACTAAGTTTGGACTCGTATGTGAAAACAAAACTAAGTTTGGACTCTGTATAAGTGAGAGTTAAGTAAACAAGTTGTGAAAACAAAACTCAGTTTGGACTCTGTATGAGTGAGAGTTTAGTAAACAAGTTGGATGGCAGGTAACGTAAAGTAAAACCTGACGGTGAAAATCTGGGAAACTCATCATTCAGAATTAGAATTGGGTCATTTAATATATCAAACTTTGTTTCTTAAATATTTTAAGAATATTAAAGCAGACAAATTTTTGAAAATGAATCAATAATAGGGTAAAATTTACACTTTCGAATCGACCCACTATCCTTCATTCCTATGCATCAACTAGGAGCAATTGACTTGCCCCACCCTTAAGCAACTTTTTGGCTACTACGAACGCATTCAATGGATGCCTACCTGGAATCTCCAAATCTTTGAATATATGATGGAGAACGCCTTTTGGACAAGCTACAAAGCTTTCCCCAGTACCCCAAATCATGGTACGATTTTGTCTACACATACTCTCTCTACTACCGTTGTGTCTTCTTGCCAATTCCAAGGACGGACCTGAATTGGGGAGGGGAGGCTGTTAACCATAATGATTAACATTATTTTAAGCATGGTTACGCTTCATGTAATCCATTTTTATGCAAAAACCACACTAAGCGCTTTATGTAAAAGATATATGGGATGGTCGAGCTTACGACACGTGTAACACTGGGCATGAGCAATAAGCTTAGGTGTACATAAAGCTAGAGAACCAATTTTAGGCCCCCAAGTGTTAAATGGGCGACTGACCATTGTAAACACAGAGCTCATGTATATGTGTGACTTATGAAATACGAAATGGATATACAATCCCATTATCACAATTGAGTCTTGCTCTCTCTCTAGGCTCACTCTCTTGTGACTATGGTGGTGAGCTTGTGTGTATGCATACATGCTTGCTTGATTGTATGTGTGTGTTCTTATAGGTGATGCTCCCTTTATTTGCCTCTTCTCCTTCTTCTTGATCTCTCTCTCTCACTCTTTCACTCTTGCACACACCAAGGCATTGAGATAGGAGTTGATCTCTCCATAGCTCCTTCTCTCATTGCTCCCCACCTAGCTTAAGGAAAGCTCTACTCGGGTGACACAAGTGGTGGTGGAGTGAGCCCGTAGTAGCGGCTTCACATCGACGAGGAGTAACCCTTACTAGGGGCTAAACTTTGCCAATTGGCTATTTTTCCAGTAAGGGTTACTCCTCGAAATGGTGGTGGAGTGCATGTTCCCACACCAAGGAAAAAAATGGTGGTGGAAGTGCATGTTCCCAGTAATGGTAGTGGAGTGCATGTTCCCAAACCAAGGAAAAAAATAGGGGCTAATCTTTGCCAATTGGCAATTTTTTGGGGGGTTTTTCCCAAAAAAGTTCGCCCAGTATCCTAAAAAATTTACCTAAATTTTGGCTGTTTTGAAAGGTTTTAGAAAATATTCACCCAATTTTGGACATTTTAGGGCATTTTTTGAAAACATTTGCCCCATTTTCTACAATTTTAGATTTATATGAAAGGAATAATCGCCAACCCACCTACACTTATATATTGATGGAGACATCTTATCAAACATTTCTAGGTTGATCGTGCAAAAAAACCAAGGAACACACATCATCTTGATACTGAAGAATTTTCTTGCATTTTCACATAGTCTTAGTGGGATGATCAGTAAGTCTCGTTCGTCATATAAGGATGCAAAAGAAGTAAGAACTATATACTGGCATTGAAGGGAACTGAATCCCTTTTGTATCTCTAGAACAAGTGGTGGATGGGACAGAAGATAAATGGATGAGATCCAACCACTTGGATAGCTTTCAAGAAGAAATTTGCGGAGGTTTGAGCTTTGTGTCTTGGTTGTAGAATAATTTTTCTAAAACCTTCTTATTCCAATGGGCCTTCTACATTAAAAGATCCTATTAGTCATTATTTATGAAAATTTAGGTGGTTGTTAGGTTAAGGGTTTAGGTGGATAAATTGATCCTTTTTCCCATATATCAACATGCTTTCTTCCTAATGCCCCGCCATGTTGCATTACATAAGGGTTGATCTTAGGAGCCTTTATTCTCTTATAAAGAGGAGCATACTCATCATCTAGGTCCACTTGTATAAATCAGTTCTTAGAATTGTTTTTGATGTTCTACAAACCATTGAGCACTATAGCAACACTTCTTGATGCAACAACACTTCTTGGTAGTACAGGAATCTTGATGGCACCAGAAATGAAATCTCTCTTCATACGTAAGCCACAATACATAGCAGCACAAGAGGGTAGATTTGTGGGCAACAATGGTGAAGAGTATAGCAAGAGTAGTAAACGGCTTGTTATCCAATAAAGGATGGTTATGGCAACAACCTCCTCCAGGTGAAAGTAAAATGTAGCTTCTTTAAGTTGCTTATGAGAATGCCAAAATGAAGATCCATAGCTCAAAGTCTCTATGTTAGATGAAGGTGCATTAGGGAAGAGACTTAGATGTATTTATATTTATAAATCATATATACATGCCTAATGAGCTGCTACGCCGACCACCGAAGAGCATTGGTGGTGGATGTAGTGTCGACGAGTAGCAGGACATGATGATGTTGGTGGGCGCTAGGGTGCAGGCAGTACAGTTGGGCTGCTTCTTGCACGTGGCAAATTACTGGTGCATCGAGCATAACATATAGGAAAAAGGGCACAGAGAGCATGCAGATGGAGATTGAATTGAAGGAAAAGGTAGCAGCAAAGAGAGCCCTCCCTAGGTGCAGAGCACTCAAACATAAAGGCAGGCGGGAATAATTAAAGAACCTTGTCCAATTTCTTTAACGGGCACGAATTTGGGTTTGGTGGGGCCATCAATATTAAGTGTGGTTCGTGGAGCTCATTGGAAGAAATTGGAGGTCTTATTGTTTTAAGGTATGATTTAACCCATTACTCCCCCTTGTTTTGTAACAACGATGCCAATTCCATATCACAAAATTGCTAAGGGGTTATAAGGTTCCTTGTAGAAAGCCCATACAACATATCTCATCTCTCTAACCCTCCCTTGTTGGCAATATTGGAAATTCTATCATAAAATTTCTAAGTTGCAAGATGACTTCTTCTTGAATACCCCCATAACAACATTTGCTCATCTTTAGAACTATCCACCCTGTCGTCACATAGGCTGTAACGCCTGTGTGACTGACGGCAGACCGGATGGTCAGACAGGGCTTTAGCATCAACGCCTCGGTTGAAGCGCCGAGGACGTGACCATACCGGGGTTCAGTGGTGGGAGAGGACGTCCATGCGGAGTCATGGGCGGCCAGGCTAGTGTGGACGGCAGGCCATACACTATATAGCTAGGGGAATGAGGGGCAATCCTCATTCTTCCTCTGTGGCTGGGTGGTGAGCCAGAGGCCGTCCCCTCCTACGGTAGCACCCGTAGTGGCGCTACGGTGATCTAACATTGGTATCAGAGCCTGGCGTCGGGATCGCGAGTGGCGTGCGAAGCAGGCCCAGTCGTTTAATGATTGGCTCTCAATCAAATTTGGGGGGATAACCTTATCCCAAAGGTCTTCATCATCTTCTACAGCAAGAAGTCGTGGAGAAGAAGAAGTTGGCCATAGCTAGAAGGAAGGTTTTCCTCTATTTTCTCTCTCTCCCTTGCACACACTCAAGCTCTCAATTGCAGGTAAGCAATTTCTGTGTTTTTGCTTTGGAGCTTGTCAATTTTGTGTTTAAGTCTGTGTGGGAGAAGAGGTCGACTATGTAATAGCCCCACTGTGTGTGGGGGGGAAGACGATCAGCCAGGGGGAAGACGACCAGCCAGGGGGAAGATGGAGCTCTTTAGCTGGAGAATAGTCATAGCCGGCAGCCTGCCTGGTGCTGCCGACAGCCAGCCCACATGCGGCCAGCCAGGCCAGTGCCGACGGCGGCCAGCCAACCAGCGCAGTCGGCAGCAGCCAGCCCTGACGGGCGGCCGGCCTAGCCGCCGCAGCCGACGGCCTGCCTGGCGCTGCTGGCGGCCAGCCAGGCTAGCGCCGGCGGGCAGCCCCCAGGCAGATGCAGGATTTAAAAAATAAATAAATAAATGAAATCATGTCTTGGATGTGCAGTCCATAGCATCTCATTGGCCAAACACCTTCAGCCCCTACTTGGCTTGCCTCCCCCACGGCCTACTGTGTGCGCCCGCACACAGGCCTGGCATCGCCTCACCACGTTTTCCATACAGTTTTCGGGTATTTGGAATGTTTTGGCTTGCACCGGAGGTGGTCTATCTTCTGGAAAGCAGAAGGTGCATTGGCATATCAACAAAAGACACGGCTAGGCTGCTCGTGCTCAGGTCTCTCAAGTTTCTAATGCAGACTCGAATGTGAATGTAGATTCATCTTCAGGCACCTTTCTCTCGGATCGGAGCATCCCGGAGTAGCGATGCTTGAAGAGGCTTGGAGCGCAATACAAATCGGCAGTCGTAGGCAACCGTAAGCGGGGTGACTATTCCTCGGGGGGGTCACTATATGTAAAATATCCCTATCGCGTGCGTTCAAGGCCTATATTTTAAATCCCTTATTTGTGAAATTTTTTAATCTATATAATATCCCCTTTTCTTTATGAATCTATAAATTTTTTTGAAAAAATTTTAAATCATACCCTTATGTAAATATATTTCTGTAAGTTTCATAAATTAAAATTATGCTTCTGTTGAACGCACGTGATATTCACATTTTTTTGTGAGTGACCCCCCCCGAGGACTATTCTCTCTCCACTGCTCATTTTATTAGCGTTTTTTTGTAATTTTCGAGTTCTCGCATTTTTATTTGTGCAAGAATTAAAATATGTCTGCTAGGCGTAATGTGTCCCCACCGCCTTCTACTTCTCTAAGGTTTTCAGGTCTCTTGTCCTCGGTCGCGGGTTTGACCCCGACCGAATTGTTAGGCCGTATACGCCCGACCGTTGTCCAGTGCGGAGTGCGCTCGATCACGCGTGATCCGCCAGCGCCCTCCTCGTCTGTTGACTCCGCTTTAGGACCCAGCAAGCCCACAGAGCGGCCGACCCCTTTTTGGTCGATGAGCCAGATGACATGAACACCAACGTCGCCGGGGGGACCGAGGAGGACCTCTTGGAATATAACGACGATGATTATGACCTATTGGACCCTGCCGACGTCCTGACAGAGACAGAGCTCTCTAGTGGACTTTTTAAATATCTTAATGCAAAACTGAACAATATGGGTAAAGTCCAGGCTGACTTAGTCACGATGTTACAGAGCATCTGCACACGGTTAGACGCATTAACAGCTGCCTCGGCTAGTACTCCGACTCCTCGTGATAGACGAGCTCCTGTGGCACGGGTGAGCATAGCCTCGCCAGTTGTTGCAGGAGTATAGGCCTATGCGCCTGCGGGGCCATCCGTAGAGACAGCTTCGTCGTTATTGAAAGACTTGAAGCCGCCTAGTTTTGGTGGCGAGGAGAAGGAGAGAAACAAGGACTCGGTCAACATGTTTCTAGCGAAGTGGTCAGACTTGTACGCACTGCGGCAGCAGCCTAGCTAGGTGCAGCCCGTAGAGGCTAGCCTCTCATTAACCGGCAAAGCGTACAAGTGGTGGATGAGTTTGACAACTCGTTCTGCCACTTGGACGGAGTTTGAAACGATGTTTCGAAAAGAGTTTTTGCATGTTAATGAGACGGAGAGAAGCTGGGAGTTATGGGACAAGTGCTCGATGGAGAACAAATCCCTGACTCAGTACATCTCAGACTATAGGGAGATAGTACTCAAGCTAAAGGGAATCGATGCATTCCAGACATTGCGAGGCTTTAAAAGAGGCCTCAAAGATGATTACCTGAGTACGTAGAGCCCTTACAGCCTAAAGACTTAGCAGAGGCAATTAAGTATGCGTAGATATTTGATGACATCAAGCACCGTAGTGCACGTGGTGGTTCGAGCAGGGTCGAGGGTAGTGAGAAGAGGAGGTCAGGCCTTAAAAGAAAAGGGTTCCGCAGTGATAAGCATGGGGATAGGATGGACCAGGGAGGACAGGGTGGTCATTGGTCTAAAAAACCGCGACCATCCAGGAAGAAAAGAGACAGCGAAGTCCAAAAAAAAGAGGAGTATATTAAAGCACGAAAGGAAAATCGTTGCTTTAATTGCAACGATGTAGGACACACGAAGGATGAGTGTAAGCTTAAAGCCAGCACGAGCGGCAACGAGCCCAAAAGAGATGGTAAATCCTCTGCATACAGTGCAGAGACTCCCTCTCAGTTCCGTAGAGTTCAGAGAGGTGACAGTGTGTCATTGTAATGAGCATCACGCTTGTTCGATGACACCAGCGATGTGGCAACCTACTGTAGGTCCGCATGACATGGTGCGCATGTATGGTACCATAGGTGGCCGTAGAGTCATAGTGTTTATCTATGATGGAGCTAGCCACAACTTCTTGAATTACTCGTTAGTCAAGAAGTTGGGGTTGACTGAGACCCAGAGCGATCATGAATATACTGTTGGCCTAGCCAACGGATATGACAAAACGGTATGGAATACCGTAGTATTGGGGTCCCATTATCTATGCAAGACTACGAGGCTCCGCTTGACTTTCAGGTCATACACTTAGCCAGAGCAGACGTATATCTAGGTAGGGAGTGGCGGTATGGCTTGGGTCCTAGTCTAGCTCAAAGTTACCTACATAATATGCTACGTTTTGAGCATGGAGGTAGAGTCATTACCCTGCAGGGCGACCGTACTGTCCCCACCACACCACTTATTTCCTCCATGGAGCTGTGCACAGCGGTCCGCAGAGGCCAGATAGCAGAGGTATATGCTTGTTGCCCTCTTTTAAATTCTATTTCCGTAGATGAAACTGTAGATGATGTTTGCGTAGACAAACAAGGAAAACAAAATAGCCTTGGACGAGACCCACTGTTTGAAAACCCTGTTTGGCATGCATGCGATTCAAACAAGAAAAAATCCAAGGCAAAAGAGACATTAAAGAAAAAGTACATAGATACTTTAATGAATTTATTAGAGGAATTTCAGAATGTTTTTCCTGATGATTTGCCAGATGGCTTACCACCATCTAGAGAGGTAGACCATGGCATCGAAGTTATGCAAGGATCAAAACCTATAAGGAAACCTGCTTATAGATTAAGCCACTCTGAGAGGCACAAGAGGTGGAAAAACAATTGACGGAATATTTGAACAAGGCTTCATTCGGCCTAGTTCAAGTCTGTGGGCATCGCCTATTCTTCTGGTAAAGAAGAAAGACGGATCCATGCGGATGTGCATAGGGCTCTTAATTAGATAACGATTAAGAACAAGTATCCGATGCCACGCATGGATGAGTTGTTTGATCAACTCTATGGATCGATTACAAAAGTAGACCTGAGATCAAGGTATCATCAGGTTAGAATTAAAGCAGAAGATGTTGCGAAGACAGCATTTAGGACCCGTTTCGGACATTTTGAATTTTTGGTTATGCCATTTGGACTAACCAATGCTCCAGCAACGTTTATGATGCTGATGTTGAACAGCATTTTACGTCCATATTTGGAAAAATTCGTAGTAGTTTTCCTAGATGATATTTGTTGATATGTGGCAAGTGTATACTTGGAAAGATACGAAGACCAAATACCCCAAGTTTGGGCCCAGAACTAGAAGGTAGTACCAAAAGGAGAAGCAATCAGTGTATATCTTTCTGGCCTTAATTGAAAACCCTGTGGACCGGAGACCGGTGGCGAAAGTCTCGACCAAGGGTGACTACTTTGAAGAGTAGACTCTTAAGGGATTCACTTCTGGCATTTTGCTAGTTGCTTGTACACAGTTGGGGTACCACATATCTTGGGAGATGTCTTCTTTTGTATGGGAGGATGAGAGGTGGGATCTTACATGTGATCTTCTTAATAGAGATTGGGAATAGAAGTGTAGTAGTAGTATAAAAAGACTTGTTATAAATGGTTGTTTTCTCGGTGTTAATATAAATATATATACTATTATTCAAAAAAAAAGAACAATATGACACCAAAATATTTTTTTCATTTTGAGTAAATATATTCTGTGCGATTTTTAAGAATAAGAGTGTTTTTCTAAGGTTTCATTTTAGTATAGCTTGAAAAAGTCAATGAAATGATGACCCTCCATATGCTTGCTATTTGCATGCATTCACCCCTCCATGTCTTCTCTATTTAAGGAAATGAAATGATGACCTCCCATATGCTTGCTATTTGCATGCATTCACCCCTCCATGTACTCTCTATTTAAGCCAATGAAATAATGAGTCCCCCTATGCCTTCTATTTCCATGCATTCACTCATACCCTTTCTATTTGAGGTCTCACAATTCTCTATAAAAGGCTCATTTGATGAGTAAAGGGAAGGAGATAGAAAGAGGAGAGGGAAGGGGTGGCCATGGGGAACACATACCTAAGGTCTCTATTAATTAAATGCGGTAAATATATTCTGTGAGATTTTTAAGAATAAGAGTGTTTTTCTAAGGTTTCATTTTAGTATAGCTTGAAAAAGTCAATAAAATGATGACCCTCCATATGCTTGCAATTTGCATGCATTCACCCCTCCATGTCTTCTCTATTTAAGGCAATGAAATGATGACCCCCCATATGCTTGCTATTTGCATGCATTCACTCCTCCATGTACTCTCTATTTAAGGCAATGAAATAATGAGCCACCCTATGCCTTCAATTTCCATGCATTCACCCATACCCTTTCTATTTGAGGTCTCACAATTCTCAATAAAAGGCCATAAAAGGCTCATTTGATGAGTAAAGGGAAGGAGATAGAAAGAGGAGAGGGAAGGGGTGGCCGTGGGGAACACATACCTAAGGTCTCTATTAACATTATGTACAATAAATATACTACCTGTTCTTTTTTTTTTTTTCAAATAAAGGCAGCTTATATAAGAAGTTAGAGGAGGCAGTTACAAAACATAGAGTGCTTTAATGAGCATCACAACTTTGGAGATGACAGAATCTCTCTTCTTCCACAGTTCCTGAATTTTCTGTATCACCTGGTCCACTTGCTTTCCTTTAGCTTTCTTATGCAAACGAAGAAGCTTTGTGTCCTAAATTTCTGACGCAAGCACAGGTCCCTCGAAGAGAGAGAGAGAGAGAGAGAGAGAGAGAGAGAGAAGGAGACTTACAGATTTTTCCCAAGAAAAAACAAGAATCCAAGTCCAAGATTGAAAGTATAGTTATTTTAACAAGCATAACGAGATGGAAATTGACAAAAATGGATGAGTTTGGAAACTGCTACAAAATGATAAAATAAAAAATAAGCAACTGTATGTCCACGTATAGTTACGGAGCCCATCTCTGTAGAGTATTAATGGACACCTTAGCAGCTTGATGATAGCATCGAACACAGTTTTGAAGCGCTTGCTGCCCCTGAATGTAGTGCCGCTTCAAGTGATTAAGAAGCAGCTTCATGGCAAGAGGGGCTTGACCATTTGCTGATCAGGGCTCCTCAGAGGAGAAGGGTTAGAGGCCAAGCCTTCAAGAACGGAGGCCACTTCGGACATGGCTGGCCTAAGGCTTGGATTCTCACTCACACACAACAAAGCCAAGTTGAGAGCTGTGTCTAGATACTCTGGAAATGGGCATGTCTTCCATGCAACAGGGTCCATGACCTCTCGCCCACGCTTCTCCCGATGAAGGCTTGCAACCCAAGTGGCCAAATCCAGTGTTATATCTCCCACATGGCAAACAGGCTTCTTCCCTGTAATCAGCTCCAACAACACCACTCCGAAGCTGTACACATCCGATTTTTCGCTGTACTTCCTCGTCACCAAGATCTCCGGAGCTGTGTAGCCCACTGTTTCCACCACCGCATCAATATTGCTCTCAGGTGGCTTGTTAGAGACCATCTCAACTATCCCAAAATCTCCAAGCCTAGGTTGTAAACCATCTCTTTCTAGCAAAATGTTGGTAGACTTGACATCCTTGTGCACTACATGGTAATTGCAACCTCTATGCAAATAGTCCAAAGCTTGAGCAACCCCAAAGGCTATTCTCTGCCTAGCCGCCCAATCCGGCAATGCATTTTGATTTCTTGTTTTACCACGCATGGAAGGAGAACTCACATCATTGCCATCATGCAGCAGACCATAAAGGGTCCCCCTTGGAAGATATTCTTGGATAAGAGCTTTCTCTACAGGATCATGGTAAAATCCCTTGATGGGAAGCAAGTACTTATGTTTGATCGATGCCAGCATCGCAATCTCTCTCTCGAATGTGGCGGCAACGATGGGGTATTTGAACACTTTAACAGCTAATTGGGTACCATCTGGGAAGTGGGATCTGTAGACTGTGGCAAATCTGCCCTTGCCCACCACATGGGCAGTGTCAAAGAAGCCGGCATGGTAGACGATATCCTTGTAGACATACTTGGAGCTTCCTTCAACAACCATCTCAAATTTTCCAGTTCTTCTGTCTGCTTGGATGTCTGGGCTGAACCAGTTCTGCACTTGGGAACCATCTCGTCTTTGTGTTTGTGATCTCTTGAGAAGAAATACCAGTAGGAGGAGAGCAAGGACAGCAAAAGCACCCAACATGCCCCCCACAACACCCCCTATGACTCTGGCCTTGAGCCCACTGCTCTCGGAGTGCAAAGGGGCCTGAGATGGTGATATGTTTGCAATGCCAGGAGGGGATTTCTCATGAGGTGGGGATGATGGCGCCATGGCAGGGGAGGGTGAACATCTTCTAGTAAGAGGAAGCCCACATAAATCTGGATTGTTTGCAAAGGAACCAGACAAAAAGTTCTTAGAAAAAGCCAATGGCACTTGTCCTGTGAGGTGATTGTTGGACAGATTCAAAGTGAGAAGTCTAGATGTCAGGTTGGCCCATGAAGCAGGAATTATCCCATCTAACTGATTGTGCTGCAGCTCCAAATGCAAGAGCTTGAGCAAGCTCCCAATGCTGTCTGGAAGAGTTCCATTGAGCTCATTGAAACCAGCATATATAGACCTGAGGGATCTAACATTACCCAACTGCAGAGGCATTTGCCCTGTAAGCTGGTTATATTCTACAGCAAAGTACCTCAGCTCGCCATGGTAAGCCAGCTCTGAAGGGATCTTACCTGATAAGCTGTTGTTCTCTAGCCTTAACCTTTGAAGGTTTGGCGCTTTGAAAACTCCATTGGGTATGCTTCCATTGAGACGATTAAGCCTGAGATTAACCGTTTCCAAGCTTGTCAAGTTGCCCCAATTGACAGGAAGCCCACCAGAGAGCATGTTGTTGGAGAGATCCAGGTACGCAAGGCTCTTCAAGTTGGTGATTTCTGAGGGGATGGGGCCTGATAGGGAGTTTCTAGAAAGATCTAGGTGCTGCAGGAAGGGGAGGTTTCCTATGGAGGGGGTGAGGGTGCCACCTTGGAAGCAGTTAGGCAAGGAGATACTTACAACAGATACTGCATTGTTGATGGTGGTGTTGCTGCAGGTGACTCCTCTCCATGCAAAGCAAGGTGGTGGGGCACCACCGCCATCACCCCCACCACTCTCCCTAACCCAGCTTGCAAGCTGTGGGGGATCACCGAAGCCCTTCTTCAGATCGAGCAATACATCAATGTCTGAGGCAGCAACCACACTTGCACCACCATGCCTGCCGCCCACAAGAGAGCATATAAGCACTAGTAGCACCAATGCCTGGGCCTTACACAATCTCATTGATTGATTAACAGGAAAGCAGCCCAGCAGCAGCTTTGAAGCTGAATCCCAATATTAATTACTTTTAACTGTACTGCTAAGACAAATTTATATAATATAAGCAATGAAGTAAGTAATAGATAAGTTGCTAGAGAGGAAGAAAAAAATGATTATCAGCTAGCTCTGTGTGTGTGTGTGTGGCGGGGTGGGGGGGGGCGCACTACAGTTATGTGCAATGTTTTTTCTCTAATAAGGTCTGGCTAATAGAGCCATAAGGAGAAGCTTCATTTCTGTCGCCGCTGAAAAAGATGGTACTCATTCTTCCTGAATTATAAAAGCTGTGACTAGGTCAACCAGAACCGCTCTAAATGTGAACGTGTAAGCAGAGGTGGAGCCTAAGGCCACCCCGTCCAGACTCCAAATTTCTAAATAAAATTGTAAAAAACACCTCATGGCGTTCAGCATTTTCTGGAGAGCTAGCACGTAAAAATGAGAATCTTGCAAATATATGTGAAATTTCTTAAATTCTGTACTTTTTAAAAAATGTCTGAAATTTTAGACCTTTTTTTTAATGTTCGAGAAAGTGCTTGGGAAACTCTATTCTTTGAGAACCTTCCATCAATCCTTTTCACCATGGATTTGGCAATTTTGAACAAGTATTTTCTTTATATTTTCAATACATTAAAACTAAAGCTTGAAGCTTGGAAGAAACTCCCACAATTTGAGAAGGTCGACCTGCTCTAGGTTGACGTGATCCTATTATTTCCTTGTTGCATGTCCACTATGTATAATTTGCAAGTGTTTTATGAATATTAATGCCAACTTTTTTGAGGTACTTTTATTGTGAGACTTTCCTTTATTCACCCCGCAATAGTCTTCTACTTGATCATGAACAATGTGATCTTGGAATTAATAATACTTGTACATTGGTCCTTCTACACCTCCTTGAGGACAAGGATAATAAGCTAGAAGAAGCATTAAGGGGGGGAATGGTAACCCATTTTGAAATTAAGAATACTTGTCCATCCTTGGGGATGAGGATAATAAGCTAGAAGAAGCATCATGTGGCAACTATGGTGGCTGGGTCAGGGACCTTTGTGTAAATATCACTGACATTTTTCATGCAGAGCCACAATCTCCATGCTAGTGAGTGAATGCAACGAACGTTATGGGCACATGGCCTTTGCCTTCCATTCACAAAAACTTGAAAGGCATGAACCCCGGGTCGATGGGGACTTCCCTTGGCACGCATCCATGTACTCTTTCCACAGCTAATGATCATATTTAGGAGATAGGGATTGCGCAACTCGGGTTATACTCCTAGATGACCTGCATCTGTGTGGTCCCTTTTTTGGTGGATCAATAAATTGCCATCCTCCTCTGGTGCACCAAGGATGGTCAACCTTCCACTAGGCAAACAGGTTGTCCATTTGAGTTGCCTTGGAAGATGAGGTCACACACCAGTCTGAGTGGATAAGTGAGTTGCTACTCATGGACGGGCAAGGACTCCTTCCCATCATCTTCGATGCTCCCTTCTTGGTAGTGGCACCTCATTGAGGTTGAACCCTTCATGGAATAGTTCGATGATTGGGGGCTCATGGATCCAGGTAATAAGGTGGTTAAGGTGAGGGAGAAGCTCAAAAACAAGAGGGTGGAGTGTGGATGTAGTCAGTAGCCGCATGGAGGATGGTGACGCAAGGGGTGCGAGGGTTCGTGAGAGGGTGTTAATTGGGGTGTTTGTTTGGAAAGTGTGGAGAGCGGTTGGTGGGGTTGCGTCAAGGTTAGTGTTGGTTTTGGTTGGGGTGTTGTTTGGAAAGTGTGGAGAGCAGTTTTGCTGGAGGGGCATCAAGGTTGCCTAATGCCCGCTTCAGGTCTTGGGCTTTGGATCTTCTTTGTTACATGGTGCTAGGAGAGCCTGCTTTGTGGCCTTTTGGATCTTCATCCCTTGAAGGCTTGGAAGGCTTGCCCCTAACCTCTGCTTGATGTCTGAGGAGTCTTCAATGTCATATTTTTTATCCGAAGGTTTAGCACTCAAAAGAAAAGGGTGTATCCCATTGAAAAAGTCTAGATTAAGAGATTTTTGATAAAAAAAATAAGGATCTAGATAAACAAAGATTGTTGTGTCATATTCAAGAAGATTGACATAGCCTTAAGATTATCAAGAATTTCCTAAGGATGGCAAGGAACTCTCTAGGAGACATAGCCTGAAGATTCTCAAGAATCACCTAAGGATTCTCGATGTGAGATAAAAAGTAAATTCAAAAGCTTATAGACCATTGATTTTGGAAGCTTAATCCCTAGAGTAAGAAGTGACCATCTTTGTACATAAAGAACCTTAGATAAACGTTGGTTAAAATTAGATTTAGAAATGATCCTGAAAAGGGGAGATTCTTGAGAAGACCTTGTTATGATATGTTACAACTGAAAGAATTCCATTTATTCGGAGTTTCGGCTGTGGATAGTTGTGATGTCTCATCAAGCTTACGATGGTTCACTCTAGTTCGGAATGCGATTATGATGTGTGTTGATTGAAATGTTATTTATTTGTTTGGAATATTGTATTAATGTATTGCATATGTTTGTTTGTGTGTAGCATGTGAAGATACCACACATGTTTATGGACTGCCATGTTTATTTATTTAATGCATTACATATATTTGTTTATGTGTAGCCTATGAAGATACCACACATGTTTATGGATTGCCATATGGGTGTCATCTGTGTTGAAATGTGCAATGTAAACTAAAGCTTGGGTTATTTGGTTGAGCGTGTGAACGCACCGTTCCCTCGAGATGCAAGATATTGTGGAAAGATAAGAATGCCACATAAGATATTGTGTGAATGGTGAGAGCCACATTAAAGAATGTGGAAAAGTAGTTTCCCCATGGCATGATGATGTGTAAATGACATTGGGTCCATGGCTATCTATATTAGAAGCCTTTCTTTGTATGGTTCATAACATATGCAGTAGAGTATTGTTGAGGGTGCTACTATCTCTCTCTCTCTCTCTAGCCATGGAGGTCTTGGTGTGGTATAACCCACCATAGTTTATGCTTAATCTATGTTACTAATCACCATGATCAATCCCATATTAGGATTTTCAACATGGTATCAGAGCTAGCATGGGCTCTTGATCATGGTTTAATATTATATACATTAGATTGTGATTTGTTGTGTATATTTTTAACATTTTCTTACGAGAAAATCTAAGCACACTCTGTTATCATTAAGATTACATTAGAGAGAGTTTATGAAGTTCCTCATGGAGATTGGAGTTGAAGATTGTCAACCATTTGAAGATTTTAAAGCTACCATTGAAGTTCAAGTGGAAACTTTTACATCAAGGAGGGTGTAAATGGAGTCAATATCACCAAAGAAGCTGCCAACAAGAAGATTAAGCACTAAAGGTTCGTTTGTGTATTATATTGCCTCAAAATTTTTGGTGTGTAAGCATGGGATAATGCTCATGTGAAGGGTTGAAGTCCATATTGGAGCATGTCAGCTGAGGCATGGCTCATGGTTTTGCTCATGGAATATGGGCAATGTTTGGTGGAAGCCTTTGCAGAAGCTTTCACGTGGAGAGCACCTTGGGGTTTCTTGTGGAAAATCCATGAAGAAAGCACCCTGGAACAGGATGCATGCAGCAAGCAAGGGCATGCATATTGGATCTCAATTAAGAGCTTGCAATGGATAAGTTACGTCATTCAAGGAGGTTCACAATGGTGAAAGAAGGCTTGGTTGTAGAGAAGGCAAAGAGCTAGCACTGCCAAGTCTTCTCAAAGGAGTAGCTACAAAAAGGAGTGGCTATCTCAACCTTGGAGGGAAATTCTAGAGAGGCAAGGCTATGCAACTTGTAGATTAGAGCTTGTTTGGAAGCTCAACGGCAACCATGTTGATGGTACGAGAAGTTTCCTTTTGTATAGGAAACGAGTGTAGCAGCCAAGAGAGGGCTGCTAAAGAGGAAAGAAGGGCTTTGGAACAAGAATACAATGTTGCCATGGAACCTGTGATAAAACTCAGTAAAGATAGAGCTTGCAGAAATCGAAGTAGCGAAGCTTGCTGGTGGAGTCGCTGTTATAAAGGTAGAAGAGGCAGCCCTCCATGGTAGTTTTCTTAGAGCAAATACATGGGCGATGAAAATACATTGGCGATGAAGCCTGAGAAGAGAGCAGGAGGCAGTGAGCACAAGCACAACCCACACAAGCATGGACATGCAGGCTGATCAAGCTCAGCACGCCGTGGTGGGCGATGTACCCACACAAGCATGGACATGCAGGTTGATCAAGCCCAGCACGCCGTGGTGGTCATCGCCCACAAGGCAGAGAAGCACAACCAGAGTTTGAAAAGTCTGACGAACAGAGGCAGCAAATAGTGGTTGTAAAGATGCCCACCCATCAGGAGCTCCACAACAGAGTTACCTTGATAGGTATATCCTCGAGTGCGCAACAACAGCTAGTACAAGAAGATAATAAATTGGCAGCACATCTGAAGCAGAGAGTAAATCTGCAGGTAAAGTTGACAAAACCTAAGCTGCTAGCAACAAATAGGAGATGGACTATGGAGATAAGGTGGCAGTTGTGGTTGTAGAAGACCTAACGCAATTACCCCACCAAGCGCACAAGCAATAATGTGGAGAAGCGTGCAGTAGCCCAAGGAAGGAGAAGCATTCTAAGCATGTGAGTTAGAGCAATTGGTGAAGCGTGTGTGTGTTTGGGGTAAGGTCTCGTGATCGAGTCTTACTGTGTGTGTGTTTGGGGTAAGGTCTCATGATCGAGTCTTACTTCCAGCTCTCATCTATAAGGACACTGCTTGGTATAAATAAAAATCTCGCATTTTAAAAAAAATCCAAGGACAGTGATAAGGTTCTTTATCTTATTTTGTGGTCAATATTAAAAAAGCCTAAGACACTAAGGTTTTGTAATAGGTGGTGTAAAACAATCCAAGTATAAGCCCCCATTCACATGCTTTAAAGCATTTGTACACACATGCAGTTTTTTGGAAAGGTTTTGAAATTTTTTTGAAAATCCCTCAGCCCTAAAAAGTCGGGCGGACAAAATCCGTTCTATTTTTCTGATCACATTGAATGGGTTCCTTGCCCTTGCATTGGCATAAAATGGTTGAATTTTTTTCTCACCTGAAATTATGAGGGTACCCTGCTCGAGCCTAGGAGCTCAAAATGGGTGTAATTGTGGTGTACGTGAGTTGTGCACACATGGGCGTTTTGGGGTTCGTCTTTTAGGACACGTGGATGTCCTAAAAGCACTTGGGTGGCTCTGCCCGAGCAAAATGGTGCTTGAAATGGACTTGAGGTGTCTAGGTTGGCTAGACATATGCACACACACTTGTTGAACACTCCGATTTGCATTGAGGGAGACTGTTGAGATTGGTAGTGTCAAATTGTTGGGGGTGAGAGATGAGTTCGTCAAATTGAGAGATAACTAGTTCACACACCTAAGTTTACATTGAGGATGGGTGTTGAAATGTGCAATGTAAACTAATTTAAAGTTGGGTTATTTGGTTGAGTGTGTAAATGCACCCTTGAGGTGCATGACATTCTGGAAAGATAAGAATGACACATAAGATATTGTGTGAATGGTGAGAGCCACATAAAAGAATGTGAAAAAGGAGTAACTACATGGCATGATGATGTGTAAAGGAGATTGGGTCAATGGCTATCTATATTAAAAGACTTTCTTTGTATGGCTCATAACATATGCAATAGAGTATTGTAAAGTGTGCTACTCTCTCTCTCTCTCTAGCCATGGAGTTCTTGGTGTGGTACAACCCACCATAATTTATGCTTAATCTATGTTTCTAATCACCATGATCAATCTTATATTAGGATTTTCAACGATCTCTGGGGTGCATCACATGAATGCGATCGTCTGAGAACTTGACCCCTCTCAGCCGAACATGGGTATACTCCTGCTAGCACGATTGGTATGAGGATAGAAAGTGAGTAGTGCCTAGTGGCTAAGTATGCATACTAGTACTAGATATTATAGGTCCGGTACCTAGAGTGTTTGTGCTTCTATGATAGGTGAGAATCAATAGAAGTGACTCCTAGGATTTGATGACATTCGTGTTGAGGGGGGGGATGTGAGACATTATAGGAATTCTCTGCTCATCATATGATGTTTCACGAGTGCTTAGTGGTGCGTACCATCCTAGTCTAAGGATCATGGTCATGGTGCAAGGAAGTTTATGTTGGTTGAGGTGACATTGATGTGTTACTTGGATATTTGTTAATTGAGGTGACACTGATGTGTTACTTGGATATTTGTTAATTGAGGTGACACTGATGTGTTACTTGGATATTTGTTATGTGATGTGGATAAATGATATATGCATGGTTGAAAAGAATAGTATGATATGTGTTTTCTTTTGAAAGGATTTTTTTATAACATTAGGCAAATTTTGGACTCAACTTTGGGCCTTTTTTCTCTAGAGAGAGAAAGGCTTTCGACCAATAGGAAGAGAGCCACCGTAACAGAACTTTTGATAATTGTACGTTTTTCATATATTCTTTATATGAATATATTGTTATTAAAGAAATACAAAATGCAATTGACTATACTTTATAATGTCATTTCTTTAATATATATGAAAAATAGAGTGTTGTCAGCTCATTTAATAAATCTCAGCTCATTTAATGAATGGTTTTCAATCTAAAAATTTCCCTCATTCAGCTCATTTAATAAAAGTGCTTTTTTCCTCTAAAAATTTGAAATGTTCTCTTCGAAGTTCCTACGTCATTTAATGAATGGATTTCCCCCTAAAAAGTTCGCACGTTTTGGAGGTTATCTCTTCTGCGATCTCATCTTCTTCCATCTTCTTACATCTGCTTTTATTTTCTATTTGCTTCCATGGAAACCAGACGTCCTAAGCGTCCCTGCTCCTCTATTAGAGCTATTATAGTATATAACAGTTTTGATATGGATAATAAAAGGTGGATTCCAATCACAATCTCTATTGGTAGTTGGATTATGTTGCAGACTAGGAAGCGAAAAAAAAACAAAGAATGAGTTCATCGACACTTACAAAGGCAGAGTTCAAGACTTCAAACTCTCTGACACAGGTAGAAGCATTAAGGAAGTCCTTATACAACATGCCTACATGCACTTAGAACTGCGTCTGCAACGTTTGCCTGATGGAATCCCACTCCATAGACCAAACTGTAAGTAAATGTTTTTACATTATGTTTATGTAATGTGTTTCATTTCTATACTTATGCTTCTCTTGTATTCATCTGTATAGATATATATCCTTATAGATAGTATTATGGGAATCTTCAATGTTTTTCATCCATCTATTGGTGAGCAGCTATACAAAGAAACATCCAACAGGTCTTTGGCAGAGAGAGGAGTTTTCTTTTATAATGAATTTTACACGGCACCTCATAGTGTTACAAGTTATGGATCTTTGAAAGCATTACCACTGCCTTCATTCGATAGTCCAGAATGGCCCATACCAATAGCAGAAACAAGTGAGTGCTTTAGATTAAAGATATACCAAGACGTGCAAAGGTGTATAAGACCAAATGTAGCAAATCATCAGGTGAAAATCGTTGTCTTTATGCCATTGCATGTTTTTGTCGACTTCTTTTATGACGAGGAGGTCAAAAAAACATTGTCAATGTTTATCTGTAAATCAGAGAAATGTTTGGATTTCAATGTTTATCTGTAAATCAGATAAATTGGGATGTGAGAATTAAATGGGGTTAACCACCTACAAAATCCATAGGAAATCTATTGTGTGTAAATATATGATTGGCTCCTAGAATTTTTTTTTGGCCTTTCATTATATGAGATGGCATTATGTCAATGGAAAACTTGTAGCAATTGATCAGGACTTGGAGGATGACATTGAAAATCCATTGATGTTATTAGAGGTATGGTTTGAACATGAGCTCTTGACAGTACTCAATATAAGGTCAAAAATCTCACTGCGTCAAGTTAGACTTGGCAAATGAGGATGACCTACAAGTGCCTGATAATTATGTGTTCAAGTGCAACGGCCATAAGGTATGTTATTCAATCTAACCTCGAAAAAGTATTCATTCCAAAACTATGCCATAATCATTATTACTTATATACATTACTTTGATTTTTGGAAATAGGTACCAAGGAGAAAAGAAAGGACCATTCAATGTAAAGACATTACAAGAAAGCAAGTTTTCGTGGTGCAAACGACCATCACATAGAGATAAATGGAGATAAATGTATTTTTGACAGCATATAGTTACATCAATCATGACAACATTTTGTATTTCTTAGAGCAATAGAAACTAAGACAAATATTTTACATTTTCTTATTGGATGTTTAAAACATTGATAGCATATTCTCATTTTTTCCTACGAAGCGTGCTATTGTGTGTGGGATGATTCTTGTTGTTGGGGCGGTGAGGCTTGTCATTGAGAGGGTGCTTGCTCTTCGGGACGCTCTTGGGTTGGTTGCTCTTCTGGACGCTCTTAGGGTAGTTACTCTTCCGGACGCTCTTGGGGTGGTTGCTCTTTTGGAATTGAAGCTTGCTGTCATTGTTGCGAGGTTGAAGCTTCCAAATTGACATCTTCAGATTCATCAGATTCTGGAAGCTCGACAACAAACCTGTCGACTTGTGTTCGGGGGTACTGCCGTGGCGGTGGTTCTGGTCACGACCGTGGTGGAGGGGGCACAAACGCAACAGGGATATTAGGCGGCATGCTATGAATGTTGACAATAATATGCTCAATGGCCTCTTCCCTGAACAACCCTAAATCCACATCAGAGTATTCTGATAATCGTGGATTCTACAAAAAGCCAAAAAAAATAGACATGTGCCGTCAAAGAATGAGGAAGGAAAGTAACATATCATTAAAAAAAAGGAGCATGCCCTGCGGGTAATGAGAGAACTAAATGTAGCAGTAACTTTGCGTTGTAGCACACCCTCAACCGCAACTATGGCCATCTCGTTGCTGCGGGACTCTGCATCTCACAGTCCTTGTGTGTTCTAGTAGTGTGTCCTTGATTATGGCCTCGAGAGCAGTTATTAGCTTTCTAACCGATTTGCACGAAATGATATTGTTGTCAATACTGAAAGTTCTCTAACTACTTCTCCTTCTCTCTCTCTCTCTCTCTCTCTCTCTCTCTCTCTCTCTCTCTCTCTCTCTCCAACTCGTTACGATATATAAATACTGAATGTATGGACTTACTGTCTCATGGTGCCATGGAATTCTTCACCTGAATTGGCCAAGTAACAAGTCTTGGATTCCATATCGTAAAGGATCAAACTCCAGTGTGAACTACAACATGCAATTAGGAGTATCAGAAGTAACATCAAAAATATATAGTAAATATAGGTCACAATACTAAGACTTTAAATGAGATTGCATGTCACTTACTCTTCATTGTATGCCATTAGGATTATTTAAGCTACATCGAAATTTATCAAACTAAACCACGGACATACATCAACCAATGAAGTATGTTGTGCAATAAGAACCAAGGAAAGAAGGGAATCTACAATATATACACGATTTTGAACATCGAATGGGAGATTTGATATAACCAAGCTGCACAAGATTACATTATATTAGTTACTTTGGACAAGCAACCCACTTTACAATCACGATGATGAAAAGGATATAGCAAACCTTAGAACTGTTATGATAATTCTATCGTTGACCTCCCTTAAAACATTGGATAAAACATCAATCTCCTCTGCATCGAAAGGGAAAGAGGGCTCCTTGGAAATTCTCCCACACGTATCGTGTTGCAGTGATTTTTCCTTGCAATTTCATTTTCTCTCTAATATTTCATCAAATTACTACAACACGACTAGAGATGTCGGTGAGATTTCTCCAACGCTTATCGCGTTATACTGATCTTGGCTAATCCTTTATTATCTTACACAAAGCTTATCTTGGCTAATCCTTTATTATCTTACACAGAACTTTCGTTGTCCTGACATATTTCTTGGCTTGTAGATGGAACCTTTCGAGATTGAGGTTGAGTCTGATGCTGGCCTTCAAGAAACCCCAGATTAAAAGTTGTTCGACTTCCTATATAAAGTTCGACAGCATCATCGCCATCCTGAAATCTCACGCATGTTTAATTTCAATTTCTCCATCGAAGATATGATCATTTCTGCTCGTTCGTATCTTGAGGAGAAAGGGCAGCAATTTCAGCAGACCACTTTGAGTGGTACAGTCATGTTTGACGGCATCTAGTACGTGCACGTGAATGATATTGTGCCTTCAACAACCTTGAGGCAAAAGTTAAACAGGGATGTTTTAAAGGTGCCAGATGATAAGAAGAAGACACACAGTAAGTGCCCCATTCACAATCGCAAGTGTTGTCTCATTGCTTACCACTATGGATTTATCTGCTACCTGCATGTGCTGCTTAAGGATGAAGAAGTTACAAATGAAAAAATTGAGGAGAAGCCAGAGGAACCTCCAAGAGCAGAAGATGAAGTTCAAGAGATTGCAGAGGAGATAAACTTGGCTCTGCAGAGAGAGACTTAAGTGAGCAGTTGGATATTGATGCGCTCAGAAGAGAAGACACCTTAGTGGTTACAGGTGACGAGCAGCCCCCCTCTATGATAGAGGAAGCAGGGGACATTCCAACCCCACTACTCCCCACATTTCCTATTGGTAACAAAGAATATTTGTTAATTACAGATATTCAAGCTCTCTTTGACATTGTCTGGCCATCATTGCACAGAATCTTGAGGAAGATGAAGATTTTGTGGATCCACATTTGGATAAGTATCTCTTATTGGATTCAAATGTCAAGGACAGTGAGTTCCATTCTGTGGGGCCGACACATTATCCATGATGTACAAGGATGCAAAAAGCTATGAATCCAACCTTCCCATTGAAGGGGAATTTCAAGCTATTCAGCAAAGACTTAATATTTCACACATGAGAAGGGAAGGGGCATCCTCATCGACGGTCCAGGACACTAACTCAACAATCAATATATGGACAAATGATTTACTTGTTAATGACAAAAATCAGAAGGTGTGTTTACTTGTTAATGACAAAAATCAAAAGGTGTGTTTACTTGTTAATTACTTTTTATCGTGATATGAGTAGCTTATTCTATTTGTTGTGTTGGCTCATCGATAATATTGTTTTGCAGCTGGTTGTGTTTGAGGATGAGTTTCTCGATCGCAGAGTAGGCAAACGCGTGGGAGGACTCGGAATGGACTCAGCACTAGGAGAGTACATAAACCGATTGAAGTTTCCACAATTCATTATATTCCACAAGAAATTCTCGAAAGACAATGCAAAATTTCCTTTGTTTGCAATCAAGACATTATCCAGATACCTCGGGGCATATCCCGTCAGGTGGAATGCAGACAAAGTCATGCTTTTGGAGAAGCAGTAGCATTGTGAATCTTTGGGCAGGGCCCTGGAGTCTATGCACTAAGGAGTAAATATTACTTAGCCGATACTACTTATGGATTGGCGTGTGGGATTAAGGATCCCAATATGCTAAGTGATTATGGCAAAAGGGAGCTTCTGAGATTCACAAAACCGAGTGTTTCTCCAGTTTGCCAGTTACAGGATGTTGCAGAGCCATCTTCAAAAAGGGCAAGGCTTCATGCACCCGAGGATGTTAGTGAGCAGGTTAAGGAGTAGTAGTATATTCCTATCTCTTGTAATAATATTGTCTCTCATGTAATGTCATAACAATGTTGCATATGATCATTTTTGAATTTGAAATGTTAATCATGGATCTATGGGTATCCAAATCTTCCCATTTCTTTGTTTTGTTACTCACCATTCTGCATGCTTAATACTTGCATTAGATCTCCTCCATATATCTTGTTTTCTTTCTTTATTCACAAGTTTTACTGCTTGATTAATTTGGGATGCTTTGAACTGCTACTTCTTTTTGGCTTTGTGTACAAGCTTCCTATATGTCCACTGATGTAATTCCTCAAAACTGTTAGCTTTTTTCGCTCCTCCACCATGTCTTGTATGATTGAAATACCCGGAGCGTGCTTGATAATGTGTTTTCTCCATTCCCTAGGTTGACCATATTGATAAACTACCATACTTCTTTGCAAACCAAGGGGTATGATGGTATATAATATGCTTCAAGAGAATAAAAGAATACATTAATTAGTATATTTTTTAATATACAGTATAAAAACTAGTTCAATGCTGCATAATCAATCTAATACCATATAGTGGGTGATGTGTTGATCCGTCCATGCATCAATCATTGATCTCTTGAACTCATCTACTAGCACTGTTTGAAATATCTCATGGTCCTCCATCCACACTTTCTTGTCACAGAACTAGTTCAATGCTGCATAATCAATCTAATACCATATAGTGGGTGATGTGTTGATCCGTCCATGCATCAATCATTGATCTCTTGAACTCATCTAGCACTGTTTGAAATATCTCATGGTCCTCCTTCGTCCACACTTTCTTGTCACAGAACTTAAACATAGTGTCTAGGTATTCCACACCTTGGCTTTCCTTGTTCTTGCTTGACCATTGTCTGCATGGTCTACTACTACATTGTGAGCGCACTTCCACCTGTTGTATTTTACGATCTGCACTGATCGTCTTCTTCTACGACCTTCTGGTGTGTTGGTTCAAATAGAAACCTTCTTGCTTTAACACCCCGAATGGAAGGTTTCTTAGGTACATTCTTCCCATCCTTAGACCTTTTTTCATCTTGTTCAATTTTTGCATGTCCACCATGCAAACCAATGTCTAATAGAACTTTCTCTAGTGCTTTGATGGATGTAACCTTTGCTGTATTGGGCTGTAGAGTCCATGCAAAACATATGTATAAAAACAAGAGTTTTTCAATGATTCTACAAAGAGCATGCATTGTACAAATGTGGACACTTGACAATGGAATATCGAGAATTAGCTTGAAGTTTGGGTCTTTCAAGTGCCTATCCGGTGCCTTCTTCCAATACCTCTTATCAAGTGCCTATCCGGTGCCTTCTTCCAATACCTCTTATCAAACACCTTTGTACTGCATATGCAATATAAGCAAGGACTTTTTGAATTGGCACCCTTTGACATATTGTTCATACATTTTAGAGTTTTAAGATCTCGGGTATCGATGTCTTATGAAAGACCCAATGCAGAACATCAAAATTCTCTGATTCTACCTGCAATACATAAGAAACATAGGAATGCAACACCCATTAGTGTTTTTTTTATGTAATTCTTTTTTCACAAACATATCTGAGTCAATAAATTTTACCTCAAACGATCCCAATGACAATATATTGTTTTTAGATTGAACACTAAACCGTCTAGGATCATCTTTTAGAATAGATGTATCAGGTGCCCTGTTCATCAGTGTGATGGTAACCCTTTCTAACTTTCTCTCCTTCACAATTTGACACTCATCAAGCTTTAGCACAAATTTGAGGACACCATCACATTCTTCAGGGAGTAACTTCAAACAACTGAACAGTATATGATTGTAAGGCCTCCAAGTTGTGGAAAATATTATTGTATCTATTGTAGACCACATCTCTTGTTGGTGCAACATAGATGTCTTCAATATGAAATGGGGTTCCTAGTGCTTGCAGTACCTCTTCGTTTACTTGTTTATGCATTTTTTTTTACCAAAGAAGGATTTGGCAATAATGATCCTTTCATACTAGAATCCTTCATCTTTTCCTGCAAAGTCTTATAAATAGCTGAGTACCCTCTATGTGATATACCAGCCTCATCAAGTATTGCCTAGATGTCTTGTGGATTGAGTTGATTATCTTTGAAAAAGTCGTCTATTTGCTTTTCTGAGACCTTCTTATATTTCTTCTCATTCATCAGTGTGCTTCTGCATACTTGCGTTCTAAAAGAAGACTTAAATGTGCACCAGAAGGTTCTATCGTTGATTCTTTATCAGGGTGCAATAATGATCTGATATCATATTGAAATGCAAAAATTGATATACATGAACATATGTAATAATGATTGCTATTCATAAAATATCACAATAGAAACAATAAACCAGTTAATAGAAAGGAGCTTACTTGATTGCATGTATTCTCTTCTTGATGCCACCACCTCCTAGCTTCATTTGCTCAATATCCCTTAGTATTTTTTGTCGTTTACGGAGACCTAATGAGGTATGCTTATGTCTTAATTCAGACATTTATTTTTCAAGCCCTGAAATGGTTTCCTTATTGCTTAATAACTTTTGCACACAATGCTCCATGGTTTTCTTCAAATGAATGTTCTCCTTCTCAAACAAATCTCTTTCTAATTTAAGAACATTACTTGCTGCTTCCAAATGATGTGTATATCCTAGGAGATCATTATAGCCATCTCCAACAAAGTTAAGCAGAGATGTTGTATTCCTAAATGGGGGTGTGGAGTTTATAAAAGGGTCTTTTGGATATAACCTCCCATCAATCCATAAATCTATGTTTTTCTTCCCTTGCATCCTCAACATTTCTTTAGAAGCAGTACACAAAGTATTAGGTTTATTTCTCTTACTTAGAGGTTCATATTCATGTTCAAACTCGATGTGCAGGTTATAAATGTCTCTTTTCTCTGTATTCCTCCTTGCTCTTGATCCCTCTACCATCCTCTTGATTCTCTCTGTGTTCCTCCTTGCTCTTGATTAGTAGAAAAATCTGAATGGAAAGAGAAAGGTGCCAAAATAGTAAAAAGAAGTAAACAGTCCAACTAATTTGCAAGAAAAACCTTGCTCTAGAACATTTTCTCTCTCTAGGTCAAAACAGTTAGAAACAAGATCTTTTATATTTCATCAAATGCACACTATCCTCTAGAATGTCACCATGATCAACTAGAGCACTACAACGCATCGGGGGCACAACAACATCTTTTAGCAACGTTTCTATAGAATTTTCAAAAGAGAAATATCGGGGCTATTAACTCTACTAAGCAATGTAAAAGCATTACTCAGCAACATTTTTTCGCTACAAAAAATGATGTTTAGCAGTGAAAAAGCAACATTCCTAGGCGTGAGAAAACACTGCTACACACAAGTAAAAAATAAAACGTTGCTCAACAGTGTGGCTTGCAAAAAGTAATCTTGGTTCTTAACGTGCCACGTCATTTTTATCTTTTGAATGTCCTAAACTTGGTACTTTGAGTTTTTTGTAGGTTTATGTCTAATCTATCACTTCTACCTCTCCTACCCTATCCTCCTCAAGCTCAAGTGAGGTGTGTCTTCTCTTTTTCTTCATCTTCTATGCAAACAAGCTTTCCATGAAAGCTTTCTTGTGAGTATTTTCCTTCTCTTTTCTCTCTTTTAACTTTTTCTTTTCTTCTTTTTCCCTTCTCATTGACACTTAACCCTAATCCTAAATTCTACATAGAAACCTTAATAAAGAGCTTAAGTTTGATGGAGAGCTCTCCATCAAAGCTCTTTATTGGGGTTTCTATGTAGAATCTAGGGTTAGGGTTAAGCTTCAATGAGAAGGGAAAAAAAGACTCAATAAGTTTCATTAAGATTTCTATTAAGATTACGGTTTTGTATATGCTTTCTATTAGGGCTAAGATTAGGGTTATTAATACTTTTTTTCTTAATTTAGTTTGATTTTGTAGGTTTTCGTGACACATACAAACCTCACAAGGTAAGAGATCTCTTTCTTGTATGTTTCCTCTCTTATGCTTTTATATATTATAGGGTTTGTAGGTTTTTAGGCTTTTAAGATTAGGATTTGTTATTTTTTCTATGCTCTATGGGGATAGCCTTTTGAGAGCTATGCTTCTCTCAAGAGGTGGCCATATGTCAGCCTCATGCATGAGGCTAGGACATAAAGCTTATGCATGAGACTAGTGCATAAGCCTCATGCATGAGACTTATGTATTAGCCATATGCATAAGCCTCATGCATGAGGCTTATACATAAGGTTTATGCATGAGGCTAAGACATAAGACATATGCATAAGGCCATATGCATAAGCCTCATGCAGCATAAGGCTTATACATAAGGTTTATGCATGAGACTAAGACATAAGACATATGCATAAGGCCATATGCATAAGCTTCATGCATGAGACTTATACATAAGTTTTATGCATGAGGCTTATGCATAAAGCCTCATGTATAAAGTGTTGAAATATACAAGTGAATAGGGTGTGTGCGGGAACAAGCCCTAGCAAGAGGCTGTAAAAGAGAATCTGTAAATGAGTGAGAAGCTGTGAAAAGGTGAGAAGTATCTACTGGGAGAGAATAAAGGGTAGCATGAGAAGATTTAGGAGGTGTGGAGATATTCTGGGAAGAGGTAGAGAGAATCAAGCAAAAGAGGTGGAGTGAATTAAGGAGCGATCAGCGAGATTAGATGCTTCGATGTAAACTCTATAAATTGAGGCATTGGCCTAATGAGAATTTGCTGGTTTTTTATTATCCATGCCTACATTAAGCTATCAGTTAATTGCTCACTAATCATATCTTAATCATCATCTAATCTCTTTTGTTAATAATGTTGATTCTAGCATTTGATCCACCATAGCTCATCACATTGCTGCAAATTTAACATGGTATCAGAGCCTAGCTTAGAATCCATCAAATTTATGAGCCCATTATTTTGCTAATCACCTAGTTAATTAAGATTAGTAAATAATCAAGTTTTTACCTCTTTTTTCAAATAGCTTCTGTACCCCCAGCTGGTGGAGGAGCTCTCTCTCCCTTCACACATAAAATTGGCCCAAAACCTTCTAGCCAAACATAGCCATACTCCGTGTGCTTCAGCCCATCCAATCACATCAGAAAACTGCCGGCGCACGCTGCAGATTTCTACGTTTTTTCAGGCGTCTTTTTTTGAAGGAAATTTGAGATCTTGTCTGCACCAGAAGACATTGCTCTAATTCCTCTTGGCCACCCCAGGGGTTTTCAAGGGTGCTCTATGAAGATAGTTTTTGATTTCATCAAGTCTACAGTGAGATCCAAGCTCTCTATCAAATCTGCAAGTGACTTTGGTAAAATAGAGATTAAGCATTCAATGTTTGGTCAAATCTTGTGTTTCTTGGCTTAATCCTCTACTAGACTAATTGCTATTGATGGCCTTGAAAGGGGTTGAGCTCATTTGAACTCTAAGGCCCCAGATCTGGACTCCCCGCATACTCTGTTTTCTATACATAAAATAGAGGATTAATTTGCTAATCAATGATTAATCAGCACTCACTGTATTTTGGTGCAATTGAGGGTTCAAATTAACCATTGGATATCTAACACAAATCTCTATAACTTCAGATTGCAATTCAGAGATGGTTTGATACTCCAACCATTCAGTACAGATTTGTTACCCTTAGTTTAATGTAATTTTTGGTGAATTTATGCTATTGATAAATCTATTGTAATCATCACCTAAACACCTAAACACCAGATTGAGTTGTAAAAGAGTAGACACTGCCCTTGAATCTTGAAATTGGATCAAGAGGTAAGACCCCCTTCACTCATGAGCACGGCACAAGAGATAGCCAAATTTCATGGGGAGAAGTTTTATACATGATGGCAAACAAAAACCATGTATTTGCTCATGAGGAAAAATCTGTGGGGGGGCTAGTTGAAGGAAGAGATGAATGGCCAGAGGTGAGTGGGAAAAATGAGTGGAAGAGCAGGAATGAGAAAGCATTAGGACTTATTGCACTCAGTTTAAATGATAAAAGCATTAGGACTTATCACACTCAGTTTAAATGATGAAATCATTCATCACATCACAGGGATACAATGGGAAAAAGATGCATGGGATGAACTCAATAAATTATTTAGTACTCAAGCAAAAAATTCAAAGATAAATCTGTCAATGCAATTCTACAAACTAGATATGAAGGAAAGTGAACCTTTAATCACACACTTGAACAAATATAAAAGCATTAAGCAACAAACTGGCAGCCATTGGCAAAAAGGTAGAAGATGATGAGGCACTAGCAGTGCTTCTGTGAAGAGTGTGGACAAAGGTGAATATGAAAACATTGTAGCAACATTAAAGAATGTACCTGAATTGAAGCTGCACAAGATAGAAGGAGCTCTACTAGAGTAAGAGACCAGAGTCAAAGAGAAGAAATGGCTAGACTCAATAGAGTCAAAGAGAAGAAATGGCTGGACTCAATAGCTGGAGAAGAAAAAGCATTCTTTACCCGAGGAGGATTCTCTCGAGGACGAGGATGAAGAAGAGGCAAAGTAGGAGGACGGACCTTCACTTGCCACAACTGTGGAAAGCCAGGACACATGGTAAGAGACTGTTATAGCAAACCCAATGGAGAAGGAACGACATCGGCAAACTTCATGGAGGCTCTTAAGGAAGTGGAGTCAGATCATCTTTTCTAAGAGAAAGAGAGAGAGAGAGAGAGAGAGAAAGAGAGAGAGAGAGAGAGAGAGAGAGAGAAACCCCACAACCCAATGTAACCTGTCCCAACAAAGTAAAACCACCTCTGAGCCACGGATGATATAGGCCATGTGGTAGATGTATATGAGTTTAGGGACTTGAGGCACTAGTCGCGGACTACCAAGTAAGAGGGAAACTTAGTATAGGGTCCAGGTGTGCTAGGATTATTCACTTGAGGGGAGGTGTTGAAATATACAAGTGAATAGAGTGTGTACGGGAACAAGCCCTTAGCAAGAGGTTGTAAAAGAGAATCTGTAAATGAGTGAGAAGATGTGAAAAGGTGAGAAGTATCTACTGGGAGAGAATAAAGGGTAGCATGAGAAGATTTAGGAGGTGTGGAGATATTCTAGGAAGAGGTGGAGAGAATCAAGCAAAAGAGGTGGAGTGAATCAAGGAGAGATCAGTGGGATTAGATGCTTGGATGTAAACTCTATAACTTGAGGCATTGGCCTAATGAGAATTTGTTGGTTTTTGATTATCCATGGATACTACATTAAGCTATCAGTTAATTACTCACTAATCATATCTTAATCATCATCTAATCTCTTTGTTAATGATATTGATTCTAGCATTTGATCCACCATAGCTCATCACATTGCTGCAAATTTAACATAAAGCTTATGCATGAAGCTTATGCATTAGCCATAAGCCTCTATACATTATCCATAAGCCTCTATGCATTCAGCCCATAAGCCTCTATGCATAGCCTTTAGAAAGCTATGCATCTCTCAAGAGAGGTGACCATATGCATAGCCTTTAGAGAGCTATGCATCTCTCAAGAGAGGTGACCATATGCCTCATGCATTTAAATTTATATGAGGCTAATGCCTAAATCTTATAAATACATAAAGCTTATGCATTAGCCTTATGAATGCATAAAGCTTATGCATTAGCCATCTGAATAAGCCTCATGCATGAGACTTATGCACTAGCCATTAGCTTATGCATAAAAAATTTACATGCCTAAAGCTTATAAATGCATGCCGGGTGCTACCGGCATGCACTAGGTGCCTCCAATGCATGTCGGGTTCTACCTAAGCATGTCGGGTTCTACCTAAGCATGTCGGTATGCCCAGGTGCATGCCGAGTGCTACCGACATGCATCGGTAGCCCTAATGCATACGGGGTAACTTCCAATGCATGTTGGGTGCTACCGGCATGCACTAAGAGCTTCCAATGCATGCACTAAGAGCTTCCAATGCATGTCGGCTACCTAGACATACCAGCAGCTACTAAAACCGATATACACTGGTAGCTCCTAATGCATGCCGGGTGCTACCGTCATACACTAGGAGCTCCCAATGCATGTCAGGTGCTACAGACATCATGCACTAGGAGCTCCCAATGCATGTGGGGTAGCTTCTAATGCATGTCGGGTACTAGGTAGCTTCCAATGCATGCCGGGTGCTACCGACATGCACTAAGAGCTTCCAATGCACGTTGGGTGCTACCTAGGCATGCGAGTAGCTTCCAAGGCATGCACCGCTAGCTCCTAATACATGTCGGGTGCTACCAGCATGCACTGGGAGCTATTGGTGCATGTCCATAGCTACCTATGCATGGCGATAGCTTCCAATGTATGTCGGGTGCTACCGACATGCACTGGTAGCTTCTGACATGCACTGGTAGCTTCTGACATGCACTGGCAGCTTTTGACATGCCGGTAGCTACTACCGGCATGCACTAGGAGCTTTGAATGCATGCCAAGTACTACCTAGGCATGCCGATAGCTTTCAATGCATGCCAGGTGCTAACGACATGCACCAGTAGCTTCCGACATGCATGGCTAGCTTCCAAGACATGCTGGTAGCTATCGACATACACTAGGAGCTTCCAATGCACGTTGAGTGCTACCGGCATGCACTAGGAGCTTCCAATGCATGCCAGGCGCTACCTAGACATACTAGTAGCTTCCAAGGCATGCCGGTAGCTACCGGCATGCACCGGTAGCTCCTAATTCATGCCAGGTGCTACCTGCATGAACTAGGAGCGTCCAGCATGTCAGGTACTACCAACATGCATCAATAGCTTTTGACATGCACCGATAGCTTCCAAGGCATGCCGATAGCACCTGGCATGCATTAGGAGCTATCGGCATGGACCATTAGCTCTCCTAATAATGCATGCCAGGTGCTACTGACATGCACTAGGAGATTCCAATGCATACCGGGTGCTACCTAGCCATGGCGATAGCTACCGACATGCGCTGGGAGCTCACATGACATGCCAGGTACTAAGAGTTTTATGGATGCATAAGAATTTTAAGTATTTATGTTTATGCTTAGATATATGGAAAATAACTTACAATGTGATGTTACACATGAAGGAGGAGTAGATATCCCAATAATCTTTGTAAGTATATAGGCTTAAGCTATATCTTATCTTTTAAGAAAAGAAGGTTACCTTAAATAACAACATAAAATCAAAGTTCATTTGTTTGTGTGTCTATAGCTTGAAGTAGTGGACCGCCTCCCTAGGGAAGATCAATATGATTTTGCATTACAAAACAAGGTTTGGAAGCTCTCTTTAAAAGGGTGTAAGACGACAAAGGATGGATTGTTACTTCTGAAGGACATGCTTGGCAAGCATGGCAAGTAAGTGCATTCCTAAAACCGTAACCTCTTTGTTTTTTCAAAACTAATTTTCACTTGTGTTAGTTTTATTGTGTTTTAGAATCATGTTAGTCTACAAACCGTGTTACTACAAACAGTGGTGCTGCTAATGTGCAAGCAAGAAGTAATGGAAATGTGAGAGAAGAGTGTGGAGCTACAAGGGACAATAGTAATCGAAATGCATAAGATATGGACCCCTAATGCAGCCCCTAACTCCATAGATTTTCATTATGCTTTATCTTGTATATGACCTTTTTGGACTCATACACTTATGTAATTTTGCCAAGGATTGTAATAGAATTATGACATTTGCCAAGTATGAATTGCAATTGTCTTTTTATTTATTTGTAAAGTTTTACATTATATGTGTTGATAACGATGAGTAGAACTTGAACTTGATGTATTAAAGAAGTTTTAATGTATCTGTATCGGTTTTAATGTATCTCTATTAAAAACAAATAAGCTGGGGCAAATTGGGGAGTCTTGATGATGCCCCATTCTTCCCGTACTTTTTTTTAACAGGTTACTGGATTACTGCTAAGCAGCACAATTTTGAAAGCAGCACAATTTCAAAATTGTACTGCACAACATCAAAATTTTGCTGCTATTCTCGATGCTGAGCAACGATTTTGTTGCCAGAAGCAAAAATAGCAGTGTTTTAGATAGCAGCGACATATGCCTGTCATCTCCGTAGTTATAAAAGCGCTGCTATTTTCGCTGTTAGACCCTCATTCTGTTGTAGTAGAGTATCCTCATAATCTATAGGAAAGATGATAGGCATAGAAGTGTCAATGCTCAGTATGCTCGTTGCCATCTCTATCCTTGAGATCATGCCCACATGATCTGACTTACACACATCCACTATCATATACATCATCATCATGTGCATATGTGTCAGTGGCATCATGTACACGTATATCACTATGATAATGTGCATGTGTGTGCAATACACCAATATCATCATGTGTGTGTGTGTGTGTACAATACATCATCGTCCCTATCATAATACAATGAATGAGCTGGTCTAAGTAAATGAGAATCAATGAGATAATGGCTAGTCGATGTCGAGGGTGAGTCATAGGAGCTATCAAGGCCCATGCGAATACCACTATGATAGTGGCAAAAGAGTTAGAAAACTGGAAACACATCCTCCAAGGGTCTGATATTGTCATGATAAGACTCCATGAATTCTCCCCCCATGAATGACCATCATGATCATCATCACCCATAAAATCATCCATAGTCGCATCACGAAAATCATCATCACAATGCTGCACCTTGGCACCATACGAACATCCAAATGTCCAAAAGTATGAGGTGTGTGTGAACCAACTTACCAATCCCCAAATGTATCCACAATACACTAGGCGTGTGGCTAGCAATGCACAAAACTCACACCACGTGTGAATAAGCCCAAATAATGTCAAAATTATAGTCATGTATGAATAAACTCACCATCATACCCAAACGTAAATAAAACCCTAAGAAAATCACAAGGCATATGAATAAAACCCATGACATGCACGTCGCATGTGAGTGCCTCGAACATAGCATGTGTGAAAGGCCAAAATAATGTGAATCCGCCCATAAGACACAAAGCATGTGAACCTTTAGTTCACAACTCACCAATGTGCGTAAACAATCTCCCACACCACACTGAGTTGCATGTGAAAAATACCCAAGAGTGTTGAGTGTGTACAAATCCACCAAAAATCCCAATGATACAAGCCGTGTGCAAAACACCCCTAAGGCCCAAGTAAATGTGTTGTGGACAAGAAAGTACCTTGGTTTGGACCAGAGGTGTGAAAAAGCAAAAGGGAAAACCTAAACAAAAGCGGGTTTGTGTTTTGTTTAACTTCCTCTTCCCCTCCCACACACGTTTTAGTTCCATTGAGCTCCAAGCGCATGGTGGCTACACTCTACACTGTAGAGCTTCTCAGGTCGATGATGCCTAGAGACAGTCTCCACGATGGGTAGACAATGTGTAGTCTCTTCAAACGCATAGCCATAGCCTCTCTACAGGATGAGGGTAAGCTCGTTAATGCAAGCTTGTGCACAGTCCCACCAGCATGAGGACGTCCTCAATGTGTTTGTTGGTTGCTTCGTTGGCGCCTACTGGTTGCTCTCGGATACTTTCGAACGGCATCAAGACAACTGCACTTACTGGTTGCAGGCGCTTATATTGGTTGCTCTTGGATACTTTCGAACGACATCAAGCCAGCTGCACACTGCAGCCAGCGTCAAGAGGTAGTTGTATTGTAGCCAATGTCGATGCGTTGCCTACCGTATGTGATGGTCTGCACTGCGCCGCTTTGCTGCTTGCACCTACACAGCCCTCAGCTCTCGCCTCGCTGTGTTGTTTGACCAGACCACGTCCACCTCGAGTAAAACCGCTGACGCTATGGTCATGAACGAGCTGAGCTGGCTTGGAAAAAAAAAAAAACACAACAACTGAGTGCTGAACTTCAAACGATAGAGGAATCGCTGCTGCCTACGGTGGCTGCTGAGAGCTACCTACTGGTGCTACTGAAAAGTCACGGCTGAATGAATGCAATGCTGTGATGCGCTCTCGCTCTCCTCTGCACATCCTATTACCATGGGCGATGCTAACAAACGTTTTTGTGTAGCTGTTGTGATGGCAATGAATGGCTCTAATGAAACGAAGCAATGTCTGCAAACGAAGAAATGTTCACCAATCATATGTTTTCAAACGAAGAAATGTTTCCTACTTCTTGAAATGTTTGCAAACGAAGAAATGTTCACCAATCACTGCAGTTTAATCTTTCTTTGCAAACATTTCTTGGTATTGTCAAATGTTTTCTTGGTTATTTCATATGTTTCTTGATATTTCAATTATTTTTTGCAAAAAGAATTCAATAAAATTGTGAAAAATAGCAAAGAGACGCAAAGTATGTACATGATTTTGACAAATATCACTCACAATTGTGAATCTTTGCACCAATCTTTCTCTCTGCACTGCTCTTGAAAAAGATCTTCACTATTCTTCAACTCTACACTTAAATCTTTAACTCTGCACTTGAATCTACACAGTATCTGTATTCTGCAACTATATTTTATACACTTCTTGAAACTATACCAAGATTCTACACACTTTCTTGAAACTACACCAAGATTTTGCACAACCTTCTCCTTGTTGCAAAATTCCTTCAAGAACTCAAAGATTTGGCAATTCAGGGTTTCCTTTGTCTTCATAGCTTTCTTTGCTTGCATCTCAGCTCCTTAGCTTGAACCAAACTCTGATACCATGAAAAGATTAGGAGAGGAGAGAGATTTTTAGCTCTTGCAAGCACACACGTACAAGCACTAACACACAACAATGGATAACACACACATAAAGATACAAGGTTGAAATCTTCTTCTTCTTCTTCTTACTCTCAAAAAAGGCTACAAAAAATAAGTGAAACCCCAACATAAGTACTAGAGTACTATGTATAAGCGGTCCATAATGTGAACACGCTAAATAGGTGAGTTGGCAAGATAAGTATGCCATAACTCGGTCGACGGACTAGGTAGGTGTAGTCTAGTTGTAGAATCACTGGCAAAGATCCATCATGTTAGTAGCTACCAAAAACGTCAGTCGTGTAAATGTGGAAAGGTCAGCCAGGCACATCATGAGTGTTAGCTCATGTTAAGCTTGACATCTCAATAAACCAAGTTGACTCCTAGTATTGCTTATCATCCTTATCATCTTGAGACCAATGGTCAAGCAGAAAGGGTGAATAAGTGGGTGGAGATATATTTGAGACACTATTGCCATGAGACACAATATGCATGGGACAATCGGTTGCGTCTTACTGAATTTTCTTACATAGATCATGTAAGCATTAGCATATCACCATTTGAGGCATTGTATGGGTGTAAGATTAATATACCAATGATGGTAATCAAGCAAGAGAGTATTAATCTAAATGCAAAGGAAGAGGTGGAAAAGATGAAAGCAATACTTCAACAATACACGGCCAACATCAACAGGTCACAAGAAAGGATGAAGCACTATGAAGATGCTCATAGAAGACCATTGGAGTTCAAAGAAGGGGATTATGTGTTTCTAAGAATCCCTAAATCAAGATATGGTTCTCTCAAGGGAGACACCAATACCAAAATTAGCTCATCGCTATTATGGTACTTACAAAGTTTTTAGGAGAGTTGGTGAGATTGCATACCAACTATTTCTTCCATCAGATACATGATGTATTTCATGTGTCCCATTTGAAGACTTATGTTAGACCAAAGGTGTAAGTTTTTGACATAAGTTACCACCTATAGATGAAGAAGGAAGTTGTTAAGCCTTAATCCTCTATTAAACTATGCAAATCCATTGTTGTAGTCTTTGCATTGAAGGTCATAAGTCAAGATGTCACCAAGGTTAGCACTAACCAAATTCATTGGTAGTAACCATTGTCCAACACTTTCTTGATCAAGAATTGCCTAGATGATACTTAATCAGAAATTGTTACATATTTATCACTAATCATCTTGATTAAGCCTCACACTTACTTAATCTCTACATAATCTTCTTGCTATCCAATTTTGTTTTCCCTCTATGCAATCTTTACATGCTTCTTTGTAAGAAAATCAATAAGAATTGCGAAAAGGATGAAAGGTTAAACTCTCGCTTCAATTATTACACTCCAATCACATATTATAGGCTGATTTTACATGAACTTCACTGTGTAGGGCACTACGTTCTTATGGACAGATTTGGAGCCATGTACATTAAGGCCTTTATATGCTACATATGATCTACATGGTTATTGGTGTTACATTCCATTTCATGAGCTAAATTTTTATGGTTTCGAGGATAAAACCAATGGGAAGGGATGGCATGGTTACTAATGTCATGTATATAATGGTATGGACCAAAGGCCATGCCAAAGGACATTAATAAGTGTAGTTTTAGTTACTAACTTTTGGAATATACAATCTTCTCTTGAAGCTCATTGCTCAAGGATCCATGGTGGTATGTATACCCTTGTGTGCATTCCATGTAATGAATGCTAAGATATGTGCACTCCATCCCAATTGAGTGCAACCTTGTCTTACAATTTTTTCCTACAGAGAAGACACAACATGCGAGAAAGAGGGGAACCTAACTAGGGACTATCCCTTGTTTGTGAGATGAGGACATCTCAGTTCTTTAAGTGGGAGAGAATGTAAGATCCCTCTTAACCCATACTTGGTTAATTCAAAAATACCAAACTATGTAATTATATACAAAGAGAGTGAGTGATTAAGTGGAGAGAGAAAATGAGAAATTACTTGTTTTTTTAAATTCTCAGACTTTGATAAGATAAAATGTTATTCAAGCAAGAATAGCCTTTTCTAAATCAAAATGGTATCCCCGTATGCAAAATATTGAGGGACACCCCCGATCTAGTAAAAATATCTGAAATAAAATGGTTAAGGTTTCTATGGTAAAAATCAATTTAACAAGGGCCATATCTAGTATGTGTGCATTGTTTAATTTAATTGGGCTAAGGTTGTAAACCATGGTTTTTTATAAATTTGGGAAAGTGAAAAATGGTAAACCACACATGGTATTGGAAATGTGAAAAGTGGTGAGAGGGTTTAGGAAAAACAAGTCTTGTGCATCTTGTATTAGTTAAAGTTGATATTCATGGCACATGCATTAGACTAAGGTTCACTGCAACCACCATAAACTAGTGCTTGCTCACATTTTAACTAGAGTAGCTACCATTTTAACTAGTTCTCATTCATTCAAACTCAAACCATGCTTTTTAGCCCATAATTTAACTAGTTGAGGCCACAATTATGTCCACTTCATGGTAGGCTAAATCCAAAGTAGTGTGCATGCCTAGAAGGGCTACATGGCTATAAAATAGCCCTTCCCTAAGAGAAAATTTTATGGATTAGTGATAAAGAGAAGTTAAAATATCACTAGTTAGGATCTAATACATGCTTAGTACACAAATCATCTTAGGGGAAACAATTATTTGTCACTATTAGAGTGACTAGGATGTCATAGAGAGTACCTTGGATACTAGGGCATATCATTTTGGTTAGGGTACTTGAGGGGACAAGAGTACTTCACCAAATTCAAGGTGCAACAGTGTGACCATTGGATAGAAGGAAGCTCCAAGTGGTCCTACATTAAATTTGACCTATCTATGGCACTAAGGAGGTGGAGAATAGTCAAAGGACGACCCAAATCTCCATCAAAAAAACTTGCCTACTTCAAGAGTCCCATTCATCAAATAATCGATTAAAGGTAAGCCTTGAACCCCAAAATATCATATCTCTACATTGGATGGTTTAAATTTCCATCATTGAAAATTTTAATTAATCAATTAATTCTTATGTGCTTCGCCCCTCCTATGGATGATACTACTCATCTTACCACATTTATTAGGAAGCTAGACCCGCCAATGGATATACTACTTAAGAATGCTAAGATAGATTCCATAGCCAAAGCTATTTACATGGAAAAAGACTTTGCCAAGGCTTTCCCAATAGAGAGCTATCAGTCAAGGAGGCTACTGCCATCTATCCCAAAAAGATACTCAGCCCAGATAGAAAATGGCACCTTGTCCAAGCTTGTAAGAAAAGTAGAGATCATAGGACTTAATCTAGGATTCTCAAAATATGGGACCAAGGAGAGAAAATTATCATGTATCAGACAAATTCTTGTAGCCTCAAGAGGGAACGAAAACATTTCTGATGCCAACAACCTGGGCATATTATGAGTGAATTTCCCAATGCACCTGTCATAGTGTTTGTCCAACATAAGTGTTGTGGGACCACTGTATAAAAGGCCTGTAGCATCGATACAAAGAAATCAAGACCAGCTACACCCACTCAGAGTTACCAAGAACCACCACCCTAGATGTGGGGAAATCTAAACTCAAATTATGCTTTTTTAGCCCAAATTTAACTAGTTGAGCACATAATTATGTCCAATAACATGGTAGGCCAAACCCAAGTTAGTATGTCCACTTGCATGGTAGGCCAAAGACAAGTTAGTATGCAAGCTTAGGAGGGCTAGATGGCTATAAAATCCCCCTTTCTCACGAGCACGATTCGTAGATTAGTGATAAAGAGAAGTTATTCTCATTAAAGTATTCATTAATTAGTGTCTAATACATGCTTAGTACATAAATCATCTTAGGAGAAATAACTAATTATCACTATCGAAGTGGTTAGGGTATCATAGAGAGTACCTAGGATACTAGGCCACATCATTTTGGGTAGGGTACTTGAGGGGATAAGAGTACTACATCAAATTCAAGGTGCAGCAGCATTGGATAGAAGGAAGCTCCAAGTGGTCCTACATTAAATTTGACATTGTCTTGTGCATAAAGGAGGTGGAGAATAGTCAAAGGAGGACACAAATCCCCATCAGAAAAACTCACCTACTTCAAGAGCCCCCAATCATGAGATAATTCATCAAATAATGGATTAAAGGAAAGACTAAAACCCCAAAATGTCATATTTATGCATTGGATAGTTTAAATTTGCATAGTTTGCCTTATAAATGATCATTATCAATTAAATTAAATAAATATATATTTTTTGAAATATTAAACTCTCTGTAAAAAGGAGATTTGCAGAGCGAATTAATTCAATAAGACCTCATGTATGTGAACCTTAAGATTTTGTATTAAATCGGGGATAAGGATCTAGAGTAAAAGACTATCCCTTATGCAAGTAAAATGACCTCAAAGAAAATCTCAAAAATTATCATATGCTGAGAACCATAGTCAAGTTAATTAAATTAAAAGGATAGTAGAGGAGGTAACCACCCAAATTAGGATAGGTACTTAAAAGAATATGTAGAATGGTTATGCCTTAGAAGTAGGGTGATCTTAAGAGTTTAATCTCTAAAATCTACAGGCCTAAAATCTAGTGAGTGGTGTCCTAGATCTAGAGGGAGAGGATGAAAAATTAGCACTCTAGAGTACACATAGAACTAACTTATACCTAAATAAATATAAGTTAAAGATTTAATGTATTTAGGAGATAGAATTTAATATGAAAATTTGAAAGAAGACCAAGCTTGGATTAGTACCTTGAGGAAAGATGATGGTGTGTGCAAATATGTGCACAAATGTGCACTAGAATAGTGCAAACAAGTTAGATTTAAAATAAATCCCTTTGTAAACTAAATTAATAAATTAAATCCTAAATTAGGGTGAAATTTTAGATGACAAACCCTTTGAATCTCAGGAAGTCAATAGATGATTAAACTGGCTAAATCTATTGAGAGAAAGTCCTACTAGAGAGGGAGAGAGAGGATGTATATGAAATTGTACACTATCAATAGTAGTGACTTAAAATAGACTAAAAGATCTAGATAGAAAAATATGTTCAATTTTATTTCCAATGATGAATTCTAGAAAGAGAAATTTCATGTGAGAAGTACATTTAAAAGTGTTCATGTGTGCACTAAAGAGAACATGCACACTAAAGAGCTCTTTAATGCACATGTGCACTAAAGAGCACATGCACACTAAAGAGCTCTTTAATGTGCATTTAAAAGTGTTCATGTGTGCACTAAAGAGAACATGCACACTAAAGAGCTCTTTAATGCACATGTGCACTAAAGAGCACATGTTGACCCTTATATAAACCTTTAGCCTTGAGGTAGAAACCTTAAAAGATGGCAAAATTGAGAATTTATAATGATCTTATTCTAGAGAGAGAGTCTCAAACTAAGTTAATGAATGTCTAAAGAAATGTGTCCCAAACATTAGGAATGAAATAGAAGAAAATTTATATATGAGATTAAATCGTATTCCCCCTAGTAAACCAACAGAAAGATAAGGGGATCCGCAACCACCACTGCACATTTTTGTTTCTCCTCCATCACAAAATCTACATTATAATCATCACAACCACCACATTGCACACTTTTTATTTCTCCTCTATCTCCTACTATTCTTACTAACCCTATTATGCCTATATATCAATAAAATGATCTAGGTCACCAAAACAGGATTCACACAACACACTTACTAACACAAAATCCATATCGTAATCATCACAACCACCACTACACATTTTTTGTTTTTCCTCCATCTTAAAATCCATATTGTAATCATCATAACCACCACATTGCACACTTTTTATTTCTCCTCCATCTCCTACTATTCTTACTAACCCTACCATGCCTCTACATTAGTAAAATGATCTAGGTCACCAATAGGATTCACACAACCACCTACTAACACAAAATCCATATCGTAAATCATCACAACCACCACTACACATTTTTTGTTTCTCCTCCATCACAAAATCCATATTGTAAATCATCACAACCATTGCATTGCACACTTTTTGTTTCTCCTCTATCTCCTACTATTCTTACTGACCCTAACAAAGGCTTGGAAAGTATTACAACCACATCGACAAAGGCCAGTCCTTGAGAGTTTTTACAACATAGGAGAGAGATTCATTTGAAGTGACAAGGCTAAGTGATCCCCTCTCGTGATTCCGTGGGAGAGATCTAGAAGAAGTTTTTAGCGGGCCCAACACCACTAACACCAAGGAGGTGGATCTAACTGACCCTAGGAGGAACCCAAACCTGTGTATATCATTAAAGACCTCTCACTAGATAAAGAGAAATATCTCATTCATCCTCTCAAGGAATCAGGATATGTTTGCATGACCACACTCTAACATGAAAGGAGTACACTCCTTTGTTGTAATGCATACGATTCCGATTATGGCTGTCGAGACCTATCAGCAAGCAACGGTCATGCTCTGACATGAAAGGAGTACACCCCTTTGTTTTAATTCCAGTTATGGCTGAGTCGAGACCTATCAATGGCTATGTGAGAGGAATCCAAAATATTCTTAGCTCATCAAAGAGGAAACCCAAAATCTCTTGGATGTGGGATTCATCTATGAGATTAAACACGTGAAATGAGTGTCCCCAATTTGTGGTAATTACTAAAAAGAATAATAACCTAAGGTTCTGCCCTAAGGGTCTGCATCAATCTTAGAAAGTAAACACTGCCATGGTGAAGGATAGCTAACCACTTCCCTACACTAAGCATGTATTAGAAATAGTAGCAAGAAAGAGGCCTACATATTTCTCAATGGTTTCTTTGGGATTAATAAAGTAATGATTGATCCCAAGGACCAATATAAGATGGCCTTTCCTAGTCAATATTATATTTTTTCTTATAAAATCATGCCCTTTGGACTTACTAATTCTCCTACCATGTTTCAAAGCCATATTAATGAAAGTCTCCATTTGGACACCTTCCAAAGTTTCTAAGCACACTGTACCACTTTTGGAGAATTCAACCACTTTGTAGGGTCCTAGTCCATGAAGTTTTGGTTTCTTTTTTACTTTCTTGATGTTATACATCAATACTAGGTTACCCACATGAAACTTGTGTTTCTTCACATTGGCATCAAACCAATGCTTCCTTTGGCACTTCTCTATCCACATTCATGTTGGATGTGAAAGAAGATTCTCTGCACATACTCATAGTCAAAACATGCACACGAACTTAGAGAGCGACAAAGACGATAGTGATAGCTAGAATGTACTTGAATGAGATAATGAGTGAGTGGAGTACAACTCTAGTAGCCCTAGCACTAGGGCTGACATGGTTGATAACACACTAGGGGTGTGTTCTCACTCACGGGGAGAAAACCCTTGCCACCAGCACAGGGTAAACAGTGCCCATGATCAAATCAGTTCACACCTGAACTTCGTGGAGGCAAAAAGCTAACAAACCCCCCTAAAGTGAATGGCATGAACAAATATCCGGTGTAGTAGACTATCTTGGTAGAGGTAATAAGTTCAAATCTTTTCAAATAGCTTTAAACTTATCCATTGAAAGGGGCTTGGTAAATCCATCTGCCACATTGGCGTGTGTCGGCATGTAGGTCAAGGCTATCTCTCCAGCATGGAGTCGTTCCCTGACATAGTGTTAATGCACCTTAATGTGCTTCATCCGTGCATGTAAAACTGGAGTCTGCGCGCAACTGCTAATGCACTTTGACTGTTGTCAGTGTAAAGGGTGGTAGAAAACTACTCTCCAATACCAAGATCAGCCCAAAAGTCAAGTACCATTATTTCAAACCACGGTACAATGGAAAGGAAAAGACATAAACTCAACTATACGAGAAGGGGACCCATATAGTGTTTTCATTGTAATGGACCTCATTGAGTAGCGGAGTTTCCTCTAAAGAATCTGGTTAATGCTGGCCAAACCCAGCCAGTCCAACACAGACCAACGTCATGCCTACACTTTTATGTGTTAAGTGTGGTGTTGATTATTTGATCAAGGACTACTCATATCACGCCAGTGGTTTTGCTTCTACTTCTAATCATGCCACTATCAGGACTATAAGTGTGCATCCTAGGAATATCACGCCACTGAATGTCCTAACATGAGCACAAGTGAAACAAGTGGACAAAGGAAAAAACCCAGGAGGTGTTACAACCAAGACTGGGAGAAGGAGAAGAGTGAAAAAGGTGGGTAAGGGTGATACCATGGTCATAATTAAGGATGGATCCAAAAAAGATATCATTGACACTGGATCCACCCAATCAAAGGAAGAAGGTGACCAAGTGTCGAAACAGGATGGGCATGCCCAAGAAACTACAAGGGAGAGACCAACAACCCCTAAGGGGATTGGAGAATATCCAAATGTTGAAGAAGAAATAAGGAAGCTTGAAGAATCTAAGGCCTGGTTGAGGAGTGTCAACGCAATCACGAAGCCAAATTGAGGGCTAATCGGGCTAGGGATATAGTGTATCCAAGAAATGAGCTATTAAAGGAAAGGAGATTGGACGTGCCTACTCCAATTCTAGAAGAGTCCGAGGGAAGGGACTCAAAGTGACCTCATGGCAAGAATGTTTGAGGAAGAAGACCAAGATTTGTCAATCCATTCATTCCCTAGGATTGAATACGCAACAAACATGTGTAAGGAGCCCTCACTTTCCAGGGAACCTAGAGACATAGGCAGTCTTCCATCCATACTATCCACAATTATCAAAATTCCTAGGACCATTGCTATGCAACATGCTGGAATTGTGGGTAGATGTCAAGGACTGGGTAGAAGGAAGATTGAACCCAATATCCCCTACAGAGGAGAGCCAGTCACCTCTGGCAAAGAAAAACCTGGTGCATGAGAAAGAAGGAACACCCAGATTCATCAAAATACCTATCAACCAATTTGGCTAGTATTATGAGAGTGATGATACGAATGCCACAATTCCAATCCACCATAACGGGTACCAAGCACTGGCTATCTTGGATGGTGGTGTGGGTGTGAGCATTATTACCAAACGATGTTGGGAAAACTAGAGCTGGAAAGGGCAGATCTAATCATCAAGATGGCAGATGGAACATCCTCAAGATCAATGGGACTATTGAAAAATGTTAGGCTTAAGGTCTTTTTGTTCCGCTACCATCATACATTTGTTGTAATGGACTTTTTGCGCCAGCCGGATTCATATGACATTATCTTGGGTAGACCCTTCATGAGGGAAGCCAAATCGGTGCATGATTGGGCGTTAGATCAAGTGTATGTTCGAAAGGATTCACAGGTTCTAAAAATTGATCTACCTACATGGAAGGAACACCCCATGGAAGGGCAATTGTTTGGAAATGATTTGGTCACCACCACAGAGCAAACCACATCCCTACAAGTCTGCCACCAGTTGAGGAGAATTCACGGGAAGAGGAAGAGGCCGCAATGCGCGCATCACTTCCACCTTGATTTTAGTGGAAAATGGATGCACATGCTTGCCACTATAGATGTTTTTCCCCCTAAAGGAACCCAGTACGTTGAATCAGGAAACATTCTCTACTATGACCTCAGTGCGCATGGTAGATGTGCAACCAAGAGAAGAGAAAATAGAGGATGAAACCTCCAGCACAGAAGGGTTTGGATCGCAAGGGCGCAATAGCATCCAATGCCTCAGGAGAAGTCTAAAGAAAAGAGGTATATCACTTGACAAAATGCCCTATTACAAAGTAAACCCATGGATGTCGAGTGGCTAAGATATCTTGAGGTCACTAAGGTGCATGAGGAGTTTTCTAAGAATTGGGGTGAGGAGTTGACTAAGATAACCCTGGAAGAAAAACAAGAGGAAAAGGCTACGTCATCACAAGAGCCGGAATGCCTAAACTCACTAAGGCAGGACATAGAAAATAAAATAAGGCTCTGGCTGAAGTTGAGCGCGAGGCAAAGAAGGTGATGGCTCGGATGAAAGATGAGGAGGACGACAAGCCAAACCTACTCTCACTGCCGGACCATTTCAAAACATACACCATTGATGAATTAAAGGTGGTCAAGTGGTCCAATTGACATCCAAAATAGTAAAGGAAAATGGCCAATCCACGTCTTATTACAATGGACCATTGGAATTAAGGAGGTGGACATTGCAGAGCCAGGGGGAGGATACCAAACTTGTCTACATTGCTAAAGACTTAACTACAACTAGAAGATCTCATTGCCCTTTTAAAAGAATTCAAAGACTATTTTGCTTGAAAATACATGGAAATGAAGGGTGTAACACTCGAGGTGAATCAACACACTATTCCGATCATGGAAGGATCGAGACTATCCATGCAAAAAAACCATACCAGATGAATCTGAAATATGCAGCGATTGTAAAAGGAGGAAATTGATAAGCTCATTGTGGCGGATTTCATCTATGAAGTTGAGAACATAGATTGTCTTTCACCAATCGTGATTGTGCCAAAGAAGAAGGGAAAATTGAGAGTCCGTGTTGATTTCAAAAAGGTCAATGAAGCCACCAAGAAACACCACTACCTGCGTTGCCATATACGAAACATTTATTAGAACGAGTAGCAGGTAAAGAAGCCTATAGCTTCTTCGATGGGTTTTCGGGCTATAATCAGGTGTCCATAGCACCAAAAGACTAGCACACAAGATGGAATTCAATACGATGTGGGGGACATATGCTTATAAGGTTATTCCTTTTGGCCTCACCAATGCCCAAGCAACTTTCAATGAAGACTGATGTGCACGGCCTTCAAGGACTACTTGTTGCAAAAGTGGCTGGAGGTATTCATTGATGATATGCGTGCACACTCACGCTGGACCGAACACTTGGCTTGCTTGAGGAAGGTGTTTGAGAGATGTCAATTATATCATATATCCTTAAACCCTTTAAAGTGCCAATTCTCAAGGTGAAATCTTAGGGCACACGTAGGAATAGCCATAGGAAATTTTGCTAGAGAAGTTACATCTTGCAAGGTGCTTTAAAGCAGGACTGTGGTGGCCTACGTTATTTGGGGATGCCATAGAATTTGTAAAGAGATGCAAGGAATGTCAACGATTTGCTATTCCACAACAAAAGGATGGCTAGAGAAAGGCTCACTGAAAATGCGTTAGCCGAGAGGTTGGTTGACTTGGAGAAACTCGATGCAACCGGATGATTGCATCACATGGGCTTATGGTAAAAAAACTATAGAGAAAACACTGGTTTGACTATAACCTGAAAGACAAAGAACTAGAAATAGGGGACCTTGTCCTCATGTATGGTGTGGGAAGCACCAAGAAAAAGAACCTAAAATATAGAGGGTTAGGGCCTTTTAGAGTATCCAAAATCACCCCTCAATCCAAATCGAAACTATTGAAGAGGTGGAAATGGAAGGGTATATCAATGGAAGCAAACTCAAGAAATATCATGGACCCCTGACCCAAGAAATGCTCACACAAGAGCATCTCCTAAAACAAAAGAAAGAGCTAGTCAGGGAAATTATCAAACAAGCTTAAGAGGAATCCAAGGTGAGGTAAGCCAAAGCAAAACAAAGACTCCAAGGGAGAACGCTACACGTAAACATGGCTTCACTCACCTTGCTTGACAAGGATAACTGGATGATGTTGAACCTGCACGACTTAGTGTAAAAATCTCTACAAAGGAGGGTCACACGACAAGCATTGCATTAATTGATACGGGGTCAAGTCATAACTTGATTTCCTATGAGACATGGGTAGCCTTAAACAAACCCCCCCTAGAGGAAACTATTGCACAGGTTCGCAGTGTGCACCCATCTGTTACACAAACAATAGGAATTTCGACTATAAACATCTCAATCAGAAATTATCCCATGGTTGGAAGGTGTTTTTATGCTTGCAAGAACCATGGAAGAGGAGATGCTTCTTGGACGATCCTAGATTTGCACCAGCAACTATCACATCATCCAATGGGAAAAACGAGAAGTACAACTCATGATGGCAAAGACACCATCACCATGCCATTATGGAGTCCATTGAATAAGGAAAAATAGGAAGTGACATGTGACATGGAGTCTTCGATTTGCCCAAGCACCATTACGCTTTGCCAGCAGTGAGATAAGGTTATCATAATGGTCAATGACACAAAGTTAACAATACCATACTTCACGGAAGAGGATCCAATCCTAATGGATTTCTATAATTTTAAACGCAAAAAGCTACAAGCCTCTTCCTCGGAATCCCCTCTACACAAAGACCTACCATTTGCATCAATGACCGACTCCGATAAAGCATCTACTCCTCCAACTCCATCTTCACCAACAAGAGAAAGAGCTTCTATGTTCAATGCCAAAACCTCGCAATCAATAGCTATTCTTGAAAAGGTCCCCCAAGCGCAACCATCTATATCTAAAAAGAAACTCAAAGGAAAAGCCACAAAGTCGATGACTTTTCATTGACCAACCTCACCAAAGGAGACGGCTACATGCCTAAAAGCCTTAACTATAGAAGCCACTCTACACGAGACTCAAGTGTTAAAACCCTAAGATCTCCCTAGCTAATAACCATGCATAAACATGTGTGAACAAGACATATTCTCATCCACCCAACCACCCCCGAGCCCAAGGGTACACACATAAATACAATGAAGTATCACATATCTTACCTTAGTGTCCCATACCACCAAGAGATATGACTTCACTTCAACAGCACTGGGCTCTAGCTTGAAATGACAAGAGATTAGACACAATGCTCTACACAAGAAGAGAACATCCTTTGAGAGCGCCCCATGCCCCTTTTATATAGGAGAGATCTCAAGTGACTCTTGGCCTTCCATTTCCAGAGTGACTCTTGACCTTTCATTTCTAGAGTGACTCTTGGCCTTCTATTTCCATGTGTGACCCTTGGTTGCATGACCTTCACCTCAACCCAAGGTTAGACCTAACCCTTGCCCCACTAGAGCATGTTCCCATGCTTCCATGTTCACATGCCTAGGGTGGGTTAGCCTCCTAGTATATGCACATAACATACTTCCCATCTCTCAAAAGATTGCACTCTTGCAAATGAAAAGAAGGAAAACTACGCTGAATGTTCTCAACTAACTCCCAAGTCGAATCCTTAATTTCCCTATCTTTCTACTTAATTTTAACCTCAAGGATTAGGCGACCACGAAGTTTCCTTTCCCTGAATTCAAGTACCTTTTCAGGTTCATGTGGAACATAAGACAAATCTTTGACTTCAACGAGTTCTTGAGGAGTAACTGTGTTATCCTCACCTCCCAACTTCTCTTTCAATCTACTGACATGAAAGACTGGATGAACTCTGACATATGGACCGTGCCAATTCGGCGTATAACTCGGAATGGCCTACAATATCTAGGAGATAATTTTGAGCACTTTCCTGTTGATAAAGTTTGAGAATCTTTACGAACTTTCAAATAAACCAACGCCCCTTGCTCAAAAGACCGAGGTGAACGTCCCCTATTAGTAAAACCGTGCTCTATCCTGAGCACTCCTGATAGAATCTTGAGCTTGGGTCAGCATTTCCTGCATATCTTGCAAGAAATCCCTCGACGTATCAAGCTCAATGTCCTTAAGATTGACATCAACAAATGCCCTGGGTTGATACCCATACTACATAAGCATGAATGGACTATAACCAGTAACCAAATGCTTAGAACTATTATTGGCAAATTCCATCATTGGAAGATGTTTTTCCCAACTCGACGGTTTCCAAGAGACATATGCACGAAGTATATCCTCAACAATCTGATTCACATGCTCTGTTTGCCCATCAGAGTGCGGGTGATCAGAGGAACTTATGCTCAAAGTATTTTTCAATTTCTTGAAAACTTCCTGCCAAAAACGAGCCGTGAATTTAGAGTCCTGATCGCTCACAATATCATAAGGTAGATGCTCACAATATCAGAAGGTAGACCATACAGTCTAAACATTTGCTCGACAAACTGGTAAGCCAATTCTAAAGCTTTAACGGTTGTCTTTGTGGGTAAAAATCTAGCCATCTTTTTTAATCTATCCCACGACTACCCAAATGGCATCGTGACCCCTGCTGGTACGTGGAAGTCCCATAATGAAATCCATGGAAATACTTTTCCACTTCTGAGATGGAATATCCAAAGGATGTAATAACCCAGGAGATTTAAGGCGCTCTGCCTTATTAATCTAACACTGATGACATTTAACCACATAAGTCTAAACAAAATCCTTCATTTCTGGCCAATAAAAAGTCCTTCTAACCAAAGCCAAGGTACATTGTATGCCCGAATGTTCTGCCGATGGTGCATCATGACACTCAAATAGGATCCTCAATTTAATTTCTGGCACATCTGGTATGCAAACCTTATCATTTCGGAATAAAAGACCATTCCGAATGAAAAATTGATTGGATTTTCCTTGATTCACCAGGTTTTGATCTACCTCAGAGTTGGACCCTGATTTTGCCAAATTCCAATATTTCCCAAAGAAAATATATGTACTGCATTTTTCCTTGAGTAAATCATACAAGTTAAAAGTAATTTTTGTGAAGCTAAGCTCATTAACTTCACCAATTTGTCTCAATGCATCAGCAATGCTATTCAAGCTACCTTTTCTATATTTAATCATGAAATCAAGGTCCTGCATCAATTCAGCCCATTTGGCCTTTTTACCTTTTAAGTCCGGTTAATCACAAATGAATTGCAAAGACTGATGATCTGTCAAGACCATAAATTGAGACCTGTAGAGATACTGTCTCCATGCCTTTAAAGCATAAATAATTGCATGCAACTCTTTCTCCTGAATAGGGTATCTAGTCTGTGCATTGTTGAGTTTCTTACTCTCGAAGGCCACAGGCTTCCCATCCTGGAACAAAGCTGTGCCTACTGGCAAAATCACTAGCATCAGGCTCTACAATGTAAGGCCTACTAGGATCTGGTAAGGCTAACACAGGAGCATCTCAAACTTTATATTTCAAATTATCAAAAGTTTCCTGTAGCTTCTCATTCTAATCAATTGAAGAATTAGATTTCTTATTTTTACCCTTGAGAAGGTTGGTAAAAGGCAGTGTCAACTTTGAATAATCTTTGACAGATTTTTGAAGAAATATCACAAAACCTAAGAAAGATTTTAACTACTTGACCGTACGTAGAACTAGCCATTCCAAATTGCGATCTAAATCTATACTTAAGCCATCTCAAGAGATCTTATGACCTAAGTATAATAATTTCTTTTTAAAGAAATCACACTTAGATAATTTACAATATAGTTTCTCCTTCTTGAGCCTTCCTAGAACCTCTTTAAGATGATTCTCATGCTCAGCCAAAGTTTTACTATATATCAAAATATCATCTAAGAAAACCACCACGCATTTTCCTAACAGATCTCGAAATATATCATTCATCATCTGTTGGAAAGTTGCTGGAGCATTAGTGAGACCAAAGGGTAACATTAAAAATTCATAATGGCCATAACGTGTCCTAAAAGTAGTTTTAGGAACATCTTCCTCTGCAACACGGGTCTGATGATAACCGGTTCGCAAATCAAGATTTGTGAAATACTTAGCTCCTTGCAATCTATCAATAAGATCGTCTAATTTAGGCAATGGGTATTTGTTTTTAATTGTAACTTTGTTAAGACGTTTGTAATCAATACACATCCACCAGGTACCTTGATCTTTTTTCTTAACCAGGAGAACTGGTGCACCCTAAGGAGACTTACTTGGTCTAATTTGACCCACCTCAAGTATTCAGCTAGTTGCTTTGCTACCTCGTCTTCAGTCTGGCTAAGCCTATATGGAGGAATACTAACAGGTTCTGCACTCGGCACTAGCTCAATCTTATGGTCCACCTCTCGTTTAGGAGGTAATCTATGAGGTAATTCATCAAGAAATACATCCTGAAATTCACTCTTAATGGAATCTAACACTTTACTTTTCTCAACATCCATAGAAATAGTGTTTACATCAAAATGAACACACGAAGAAACTGGATCCTTAACCAATTGAAAAAGTTCATAGTTAAAAAGATTTTCCATTAACTCAAGCTCATTAATAAAAGTTTCCTTGGGTACAACAATGTTTCCCTTAAGAGTAACAAGGTTACCATTGTGATGGAAAGACATCAATTGTTTAACCCAATCAACAGAAAAATCCTTATTTTTTAATGAAACCATTCCATCCCTAGAATTATGTCTACATGACCCAAGCTCATGACATGAAAATCAAGTCTATCTAAGTATAATTGGATGTCTAACGGTAGTTTTGACACCTTCTTGTTCCAAAATTGGACTCGTTCTCTAGCCATCCTGACCTTGTACATGTGATCATTCTGTGTGGTTTCCAGCTTCATCCTCTATACCACAATGTTGTCGATAAAATTGTCAGTACTACTAGGATCAAACAAAATATGAACCTGATGTCCATTTATTGATCCATAAACACAAAATAATTCGTTTGGACCAAAAACGAATTATTGTCCATTTATTGATCCATAAACACAAAATAATTCGTTTGGACCAAAAACATCTTTACTGAAAGTACAATCTAAACATTGGCTTCCTTCAAGATGTGTAATATTGACTTCAAAAAATTTACCTTGAAGTTCTGTAATGTGTATAGATTTCTTTGGTATAAACTTCTTCAGTGCCACCTTTTGTCTAGGTGCCAAAGGTGCTGTAGCTCAATTCAAAGGACATAATTTCTTCGTGTGTCCCTTTTCCTTGCATTTGCTCATAATTTTTTGCTTCTTGCTGGCATTGTCAAAATTTTTTGGTTTTGGTATGAAAACCAACTTTCTTTTTTGTCCACTATTTGAGAAAGTGAACTTGGATTTCTTTAGACAATGGTTTTGAAGTGTTGGCGCTAACCATAGTCTTATGAAAAACCTGAGCTACTTGAATAACATCCTCAACTGTTTTGACCTTGCATTTCTTTATCTCGTTAATTGATAATCACGAGCTAGACCATTGATGAAAATCCCACATAAGGTATGATCATCATATTGGCTTTGGCAGCCAATTGTCTAAATTTTTACACAAAATTGTCAAAAGACTGATTTCCCATGCTATTTTTAATAAGCTTGGCAATTATTTCAAATTCATCCTCTGGTTGGACAAACTCTTTCTTAAAAGCTTCCTCAAAAGTTTGCCAAGTAGTGGGAATGGAATCATCTTTGAGATCCTTCCACCAAGTTAATGCCTTTCCTTTCAATAAACCCTATGCTATCTGTAGTTTTTACGCATCTGTGAATGGATGAAAGGCAAAATGTGTAGTCCACCTATTGAGCCAGGCATCTACACATTCCTGAGTTTTCTCCTTTTTCTCACCGCCATACACTTTTGGTGCAAACGATGGAGTAATCGCTTTGGTAGGAGCAGGAGGTGCCGACAAAAGAGCTTTTAGCAAAGTCAAAATCTGCATCTTTGGTGACTCTATCTCATCATGACATCTAGTAATAGTTGCCTCAAGATGATCTGTCACTTCTAAAAATTCACTCTTTCCATACAGCCTCCTCTTCTCTTCAACTTGAAATTTTAGATCTTTCCCACCCAAGTTGGGATGATCACTCATCTCATCAACATTGTCATTGACTGAGAAGTCAATATGAGCCATTGTAATAAAATTCTTCAAAAATCATGATTCACTCGAATTCAACTTCACTTGCGCTCTTTTGGCCAAAATGATCTAGCAAATCAATTTGCTAGAACTGACTGCACATAAGAAAAATGCTTTAATTAGAATTTTGGTGGCTAAATAATGGTAAAAAATCATGAAAACACTGTCTAGAATTAACCAAACGAAAAAAACATACTCACATTAATTATATGTGAATAATCCGCATCTATCTAATGTCAGCACATAAAAAAACGTGCTTCCACACTAGATAACCCTCGAAAATATTAAATTCTTGAGAAAAAAGAATTATCATGATTTTTTCTTAATTGTCCCTATTTTTCTAGGGCCTCTAAATCTACTAATTTTGAAATCCACCAAATTCTATCTTATGGCACTCCAAACCTAAAATTTTCTAGAAAATTTTAGCAATAAAATTTACCAAAATACAATTGATATTTCAAAAATACCAATTTCTAGAATATCTAAAATAATTTCTAGAATTTTCCTAAAATTTTTAAATCCAATTAGAATTTGTAATTTTAATGAATTTACTATTTTTTGGGCAAAAAAAAGATTTTTTTAAAGAATTTGAACAATCACGGGCGCCCGAATAGACACACCACATGCCGGTCACCAAACCCGGATATTCCAAAAATTTGAAATAACCTTTGTCTAATTTTCCATGAATTTTGATTTTAAAAAAAATTTAATGCACTCCGAATGCATTAGAATACGAACAGTAAAAAAAAATCGAAACCCGAAAGGTCATCTCGGAATACAAAAACTCAAGGGTTATTGGAAAGTGAAAAGATAAAAAATACCAGAATTTGAAAGGCCAAAAAGAAAATGGATCCCAAAGGTCAAAAGATCTCATCATGAATTTTTTATTTAAAAAACATGAAATAAGAAGTTTTTTTCTTTTTTTAAAAAAGCTTTTAAGCTAATTTTTATTAGCTTTAATTAAAATATAATTAAAGCTTTAATTAAAAGTAGTAAAGCTTAATTAAAATCTTTAATTAAGCTTTATCAAAATCTTTTGCAGCTGTTGGCCAACGATGGAGACCCCCCCCGGGGGGGCTGTGCGCAAAGAAGAAGAATGAATTTAAAAAAAAATCTATGAATCAAAGCTTGATAAAGCTTATATATATATATTTTTAAACATGAAGCAAATGAGGGTATGTGGACGTCACCGGCGGTGGCAAAAAACAAATCCCCTCCCCCCCCTTCGTCTGTACTACGCGAATGAGTGTGGGAGAAGAAGAAGCTTCTCAGTTCTCTTCACCACCTAACCAATCCTTTAAAATCTTCTTCTCATCTCCTTCCTCTCTTCTCTGTTAATAATGGGGATTAAACATTAATTATGTTTATACAATAATCATGATTATTTTACTAATCAAGCTTACCCATAAGGTGTGTTTGGAAGAGAAAAATTGAAGGAAAATTCCAATGAGAAAGATAGAAACCATGTCGCGCACACGGGAGAGAACCCAATGCATCAATATTTTGCCCCCCTACCGAAATTCAGCAGAAAATCGGTAGAAAATCGATAGCATGCCCACGGAAAACCCCTAAAAAATGCATAAAAAATGCTTTTTAAACCATAAAATGCTTAAACAATGTACTAAAAATTCGAAAAAAAAAATCTTAAATTTATTTGATATGTAGGGGAATCCTTTTTTTAGCAAAATACCCACATATCATGTGCGGTATTTTGGTTAAAAAATCTGTAAATGCGTATTTTAATCATAAAAAATAAAGGAAAAATAGCATTTCCACTCACGGAATTTCCCCGCAATGTTGATATGTTATCCAAGTTGAGAAAAACCACGTTCCAACAGCCATATTGATGTTCCAATGCATAGACCACCAAAACAAACCAAAAAATTATATATTTTTTTGTTTAGTAAATGTTTAAAATTTACTTTAAAAATGCTAATTTTTTTGGAATAATGAGAGAAAAATAAGAGGAGAAAAACATCAAAATTTAACTAGAGATAGCTCTGATACCACTGTTAAAACCCTTAGATCTCTCTAGCTAATAACCATGCATGAACCAGACATATTCGCATCCACCCAACCACCCCTGAGCCCAAGGGTACACACATAAATACAATGAAGTATCAAATATCTTACCTTAGTATCCCATACTACCAAGAGATATGACTTCACTCTAGCAGCACTTGGCTCTAGCTTGAAATGGTAAGAGAGTAGACACAATGCTCTACATAAGAGAACATCCCTTGAGAGTGCCCCATGTCCCAATTATATAGGAGAGCTCTCAAGTGACTCTTGGCCTTCCATTTCCATGTGTGACCCTTGGTTTCTTAACCCTAACCTCAACCCAAGGTTAGACTAACCCTTGCCCCACTAGAGCATATTGCCATGCTCCCATGTTCACATGCCTAGGGTGGGTTAGCCTCCTAGTATATGCACATATAATGTGCACATAACATCAAGCCTCATCGACAAGGACTCTCATGAGTCTCAAAACTACAACCTCAACGCCAACAACCAATGTGAAGGAGGGCCCAAAACCTTTCACTTCATCTACAAAGAAAACTCCACCAAGACAGCCAAGATCAAGCTATCTTAATGGTATCAAAATGCGGGTGGAAAAGTAGCTACTTGTAGCTCAAGGCTACAACGAAGGCACCAATCCAATTTGGGTGCTTCGACAATCAAAGCCTCTTCCTCAATGCAAAATTCATAGAACAAGGAAGAATCAAAGTACTCCACAACATCGTCCATAAAATCCCAAGCGAGTTCCTCAAAGAAATTTGGTAACTCAACAAGTGTGGGTACCAAAAAGATTACTACAAGATCAAGGGTACTATCAAGGTAATACCAAAGTTAGATTCCCAAGATTTGGTACTATCAAGGTAATGCCAAAGCTTAGATTTAGAAGCTCAAGGGTACTATCAATGTAATACTAAAGCTTGGATTCCGAAGCACATCAAGAAGTGCCCCAAGCTTGCTCAAAGAAAGAAGCCTCAAAGGCATTAACCATTAACTTCTAATGTTCATCAAAGATGGGTGCATGTGAACATGCTTCCAACAACAAGGGTATTATGATGGTAATACCATCATATGGTTGCCAAGATCGAACAAAGTGAAGAAAGCCTCACCACCAACTTTAACCCCAACAACTTCACCTAAAGTTCAATAAGAATGGAGACCCAAGCAACACTAAAAGCAAGCCACTCACGAGCATACAACAAATACACAAGAGATTGTGTGTTCAGTCAACACCAATGGCAACCACCCAGAAGCTGTACCTACCACCTCAACAACACTTGAGACACAAATTCAAGAATCAATCCCCATGTCTACAAAACGGAGACTTATGAACGCATCAAGGATAAACTCACAATGCTCTTCTCACTCCTTTGGATGAGAATCAGGAGTGCAGAAGCTATGCGACAAACATAAGACCCTATTTTCTCAAAAAGGGGAGTAGACACAAGAACCTGTTGCTCGCAAGATGGTAGCAACATTTAAAAAAAAGAAGGAAAAAAAGATAAAAACACAAGGAAGTCACACATTTGGCCTACCTAAAAATGGTAGAATATTGCAACAGAAACTTCCAACGATTTTCAATAGCCAATACATTTTTGATAAGCTTATAGCTTTCTATTCTTTTGGCTAAGTTAATGTAGCAGCTTCTTCATGAGTACATATACATGCTCATGCATTGGAGGATATTTGCACCAGAGCCTCATCATCGATAACTTTCTAGGTAAATCTTTGGATGGGGGGGCCATGGTGGGCAAAAGCTTGGTCAATGGTACAACCCATCGCCTGGAATCTTCCTTCAAATTGAAAACCTCTCCAAACAAAGCTAAGCCTTCACAACATATTGGTCTCTAATCCTTCTTGAAGATGTCTAAATTAGCCTTGCAAGATAACATAATTCTTTCATGTCTCGTCAACAATTGGCTACTTCAACAAGTAGCAACTCAATAAGAGTCCATTTGACTCATTTAATGTAGTTCATGATTATCTGCTTCATAGAGTACTTAAATATACATAAAAGCATAAAAAGCATATGGGAAGAAGCATACAGGAATAGGTCCTACTCAACAACATTTGACAAGAATCCTCTCACAAAAAGGGACACCATCGAAGGCCAAATTCTTCAAGTGATGAATGTCGTTTCAATGAATCAAATGAGGAACTGAGAATCACAATCTCATTCTCATGAATTTTTCTAAGTTCCTTTGGATATTTCCTTCTCTTCTCTCTCATTATCTGACACAAATAACTTGTAACTCTTCTTATGATTGCAAAAAACAATGTGAGCAAAAAATATAACCCACATAAAAAATATTCAAAAAATAAAAGAATGCAATCACTCGCGCAAAACCCCACCACCTCCACCCCATTAGGAATTCCCGCTAAGCTCTAACCTTTTAATTATCGAACTAGCCCTTCTTATTCCTTCCAGAGGAATAAGGACCATTAAATGTCACTCAACATCAAAAGCCATCAACAAAGCTTGTCAATTCTCCCCACATAAAGCTCTTCAACATGATCACGAGGGCGCGATCGACATCAGCAAGGGAGGAATGCTAACCCATTGCTAGGGTTAACAAGAGCTACTACCATTATCTTATATCAAGGAGTCAGGGTAGATACACTAAAAGGGCAAACATTCAAGATATGAAGCAATGGTGTCCAAATCTACAACTTGGATGGGTCCATAACGGTCTGACAGAATACGTATGGCGATTTACGCTTTAAGAGCATGTGGTAGTAAGTTGTGATGAAGTCCCAAGTGATGTACTTCATGGATATATTATGAGAGTAGTCATTGTAATGGCAGTAGGCCTCTTATGAGCCTAAAGTGCCTGGCTGGCCCCACAGTTTAAGTTAGTGTGAACACTTATGGCCATGTATATAAGTGAATATCTCTCATAATACAAAAAACTCTCCCATTGTGCAATAGAGTCTTGCTCTTGTTAATCCTCTTGCTAATCTCTCTCTAATCCATGCTAGTGAGTGTGTGTGAGTGAAGTGAGGTGAGAGGAGGGACGAGTACATATAGTAATGCGCCGGCCTGACAATGCTCACAGTAGGTACGATGGAACGCTTCTCAAGGAGTTGCAGAGCTTGGAGACATCAAGGGGGTTACGAGCTTGGTCATTGGAAAGATCCTCATGATAGTTGTGGTTCACCAGGTAATCTCTTGTTGGATGTGTTTTAAGGGGGGTTTGGGTGAGCCATAACACCCATGCAGTCCAAAGGTGATGTGGCCTCAGTAGATCCAAACTATCATTGAGTCAACAAAGTCTGATGCTCATGTGGAGTCAGTAGTTCCGAAGGTGACGTGGTGTCAGCAAATTTGATATGCTGATGTGGAGTAAGCAGTTCTAATGCTGATGTGGAGTCAGGAGTTCCGAAGGTGTCATTAGCAGATCTAACGTTGACGTGGAGTCAACCATTTTGAAGCTGGTGTGACGTCAGTAGATCTAAAGCTGATGTGGAGTTAACAGTTCAGAGTTGGTACACATGTAATCTAACTCTTTTGAAAGTGAACCCCAACCAAAAAAGTAAACATGGCCAACTACTGAATTCGGATGCGAAGCACTGACTAAAGATAGAAATTTGTAGATAGAATAAAAGACTTATGAATGTAGAATAATGTGTTGAATGCTAAAAACCGAGAGATGCGTTGAAAGTGAAGAGTGAAGCATTGAATGCTAAAGACTGAAAGCTAGACATTGAATGCAAAAATCAAAGGGCTGAGCTAAAAATAAGGCAATACTGACTAACATAGTGAAATGAGCTGACAAAGCAAAATTAGCTGATGTAAAAGTCAAATACCCAAGAAGAATGCTGAGAAGTTGACAGTTCAAAGCTGACAGTCATAGAAGTTCAATGTCAAAAGAAAGTTGAATGATTGAACATCAGTTGCAAGAGTAGTATTAGCTGAAAACCTCTATTGAAAGTTGAGTGAAGAGCTAGTGCAGGGGTGAGCCTTGAATGTATGACAGTTTTAGAAAAAATAATGCCAATGTATAATAGAAGGAAAAACCCTATATTTGATTGAAAGTGCACAGAGCAAGATCTTACCTAGAACGAGCGGTGGTGCCAATGAGATGAAGATAAGCAGGAGTGGTAATAGAATAACATGGCTTTGATACCAGTGTCTACAAAATAAGATGATCCATCAGGAGGAACAATTTTGTGTGCTAACAATGCATCCTATGCCATTAAAGGCATTGGCAATGTGGAATTGACTTCATGCTCTGGGGATCCTTGTACTCTTGCTCACACCTTGTATGTACCCAGAATCCACAAGAATCTCATTTCTATCTCAACACTTGCCAAAGTTGGCTTGAAGATTTAGTTTTTTGATCATTGATATTCCATTCATGACAGAACTGATTCAGATGTGCTTCTCTTATCTGGTACATTGTGCAATGGCCTAAACATGCTTGACTAATGCTCATGTAGATGCCTTGCCTGTTTCGACGCCACAGATTCAATTTATGTGACACTGAGCTTTGGCAAGCTCGGTTTGGTCACTTGAATTTTCCATCTCTTTTGTGGTTACAACGTTAAGCTATGGTTCATGAGCTGCTGCCTACGCAGCTCCCCCACAAGCATGTATGCCAGGGATGTATACTGGGAAAGATGCATAGGCAGTCCTTTTTGAAAGATGGCACTGTCTGTGCTGCTTTCCCATTGTAGCTAGTGCACAGTAATCTTTGTGGTCCTATGCGAGCTCCCTCTTTTGCTGGACATTTGTACTTCATGGCTTTTATTGATGACTACACACGCTTCTGTTGGGTGTATGGTCTGAAAGCCAAGCCACATGCCTTCTCAACTTTCTATCAGTTTCTTCCTCTTGCTGAAAGTGCTTGCGATCATAAGCTGCTGACATTGCGTACTGATAGAGGGAGGGAATATTTATCAAATGAGTTTACTGCTTTCATGTTGTCCCATAGAATTTCTCATTAGTGTACTACTCCTTATACACGATAGCAGAATGGTGTAGCTGAACGTCAGAGTTGGGCACTCATGGAAATGGCCAAATGTATGCTTAAAAGCAGCTTCTAGATTTTGGCTTGAAGTGGTCATGTGCCAATTATTTATTGAACCGCTGTCCAATTAAGGCTTTGAAATCTATGACAGCTTATGAAGCTTGGAATGAAAAAATCCCAGTCATTCCTCATATGCATGTATTTGGTTGTTTGGCTTATTTGCATGCAGCACAACACATACATAATCTTGAAGCAAAAGCTTTCAAATGTATCTTTGTGGGGTATAACAGTGAGAGCAAAGGATATTGGATGTATGTTCCGTCTAGTCAAAAGTTGATTGTATCCAGAGATGTTGTCTTTGAAGAATATGCATCTCAACCCATGCTCTCATGTCGGCTACAACCATCCATTGATGCCCTGGATGTATTTGATACATTTTTACCTTTGTTTGGTACTGGTGTGCTAACTCTCCTCGGAGCCCGCCTTGACTCAGCCACCTACTGTATCCCATCAACAGATTCTTAAGTTCAACAATATACCTATTGCTCTGGATTAGCAACCCTTTAATCCAGATGCCTTGGGTGATACAGTAATTGAAGACAATTCAGCTTTTTGTGATTCTCAGCGGATTCTGTGTTATCCGGCTGCCGTGGGTGATGCATTAATTGAAGAGAATGTAGCTTTTTGTGATTCTCAATGGATTTCATGTTGGCTCTGGGCTACTTTGTGTGACAGCAAACTGTCTGAACCTTTAAAGGCTGGGAACAAGGACATGAGCTTCCTTTAGACATGCATCTCATTTTGTAGACATAGCCCTTGTCGCCTACTGTACACTGAATGAGAAACCACTTTCTCACTTTGCTGCCTTTGAGGATGACAATTGGGTTTCAACCATGAATTCAAAATTGGATTCCATTGCCAACAATGATACATGGGAGTTTATGTGCTCTACCTGTCGACAAGCATGCTATAGGCACCAAGTGGGTGTTTAAGTTGAAACGGAAGCCTGACAGCTCTTTTGTTTGGTATAAGGCTTGATTAGTTGTGCCAAGGGCTATGCCTAGAGGGAAGGCATTGACTATGATGAGTAGTAATGTCAATTTATAATATGAAAAGAACCCCCATTGCAGCAATTCATAGAATGACGCTTGTAGCCACGTCCAATTGTGAAGCTAAATATAGGGCAACATTCACATCTATTGTGGAGTGATTTCTCCCTCATCCAAGGGCTCCTCAATCAACACTTGGTTGATTTCTCCCTCATCCAAGGGCTCCTCAATCAACACTTGGTTGATTTTGGCCTGCAGTGGCTGTGGTGGTAGAACAGGTGGTGGCAAAGACAACATGTCTTGTATTTGGGACATCCCTCTTGGTAGGTAGGTATTTGGCTGCCCTGCAATCACATTGGTTTTTGCACTGGTGGTGCTAGAAAGGCTTGTAGCCCTCTGGGTCATGGAAGTTGTGCTAAGGGATAGACTCTCGAATATTTTCATATAGCAATGTCATGGTTCCCCAATCTCTGACAGTGTGAGCACAATAGAGTAATTGCCTTGGTCTTAAGTGAGGGAATTCGGTGCTCGTGTGATTTTGTCTACAAATTAAGCACCAAATCAATTCTCTCTGGGGGTAGAGATGAGCATTCCCTAATGCTTCTCTCCCATCCATGACTTTTAATTTCTCCAAGATGGCATTACTAAGTTCTTCCACTGTCATATTACCAACTTGCTTGCTCTTGGTTCCTGTGTCCTAATGACTAGAGACTCATGATATTGCCACTACTAAAGCTGCCTTGGCATCTTCTAATTGCACCAACTCAAGCATATTGTCCTCATATTCAATTGCCAGCTTACAACAAGTATCTAGAGTAGCCAGTCGCTCACGGCAGGCTAACACTAGATAATCATGCATCTTATGATCTCAGACTCCTCTCCGAAAGCAAGGCAATAATTGTCACCCTTTCCCTCAACTTCCATCTTAAATTCAAGTGCTTGAGAGCCGAGAAACATAATCCTGCATGGACTCATTTTCCTTTTGCTTGATATTGTGGAGCTGAGCCGCCACAGGATCCATCTTTCACCACTTCAAGCAACCCTTTCCCTCAACTTCCATCTTAAATTCAAGTGCTTGAGAGCCGAGAAACATAATCCTGCATGGACTCATTTTCCTTTTGCTTGATATTGTGGAGCTAAGCCGCCACAGGAATCCATCTTTCACCACTTCAAGCAAAGCTCGGTATGAACACATTTTTAAGCCGAGTGAAATTAACTTTATCCTCAAGCTTTAAGGTTTGATACCATTGGTGATCCTTCCCTTCTAGGGTCAAAGAAAAAGCATGTATCATGGTTACATCGCTCACTAGCCCACAAGTTTCATAGGTAGACTCAAAGAGCTCTACATGTTGGATCGGGTCGTCATCTCCCAAGAATTTTTGCACAAGCTTTGAAATGATATATGGCTTCATCTGGGAAGGTCTAGTTTCCACGGTAGTGCCTAGTTCCCTAACCATACCTCGACCCATTTTCGTGGCCATATTCAGCAGATCCACCCTTGTGACTGCATTTAGGGATCCACAATTGGCCTCCAAGGAGCTATCCCCCCCCTACCTAGACCACATCCCCTTCCTGGATAGGTTCTCTATTCAATTCAGGTCTATGGCTAGGTTGTAAGATTCCTCCCTCCAGCTTTTGAGGTGTAAAGGTATAAGAACCTCCCCTTCCGTTCTTAAAATTATTCCCCTCTTTGAAATAGAAGAAAGATCTTGTTTTACCCTGTTTTGGCCTAGAGAGAGAAAATGTCTAGAGAGAGATATTCCTAAATTGAGATATCGTTGGATATAAAAATCCTCCTAGTGTCTAAAATGGATTCCCTTGAAACAGAAGTTCAAAATGAACTTTCCAATGTGCATTTGCAATTAATTGAAAATGTGTATAAGGGACCTTAGCCTAAGAGTCTACATTTTCAGAAATTTTTGGATTATGGTCCAATTAAGGTTCAAATGGGCCAATTGGATTAATCCAAGTGTTGGGATGAGATAAATCTAAATACCCAAAAATGAGTAAATTCTCACATAAGATGAAGAGTTGACTGAGTACAAGGTTTATTAGTTAAAAATTATGAGATATTACTAAAAAAATAAGATATTTTGGAATAATGATGCATTTTTGATACCTTGGTAAGGAGAGGGGGACTCTTGAGGTAGGCACCTATTTCACATGTGTGGAAGGGTTTTAATTCAAAAAAATTGTGATATTTTTATCTCTCCTCTCTCCTAGATCAAACCAAATCAAAAAGGGAGCCAAACTGGTCCAAATTGAGTCAAACTGAACTTGGAAAATTCTAGAACCCAGTTGAACTTGGTTAGTGGCCTCCCTCACCTATAAATAGACCCTTAGTCTTTTGTAAAAAAAATCTGTGAGCTATACCATGCCAATATTACATTGATAAAATGATATTTTCTATTATCCCTTAAAAATCCTCTACTTTTGGAGAGCTTGGAGCTTCTCTCTCTCTTTAATAACTCTTGGAACTTCTTCTCAACTTACTAAACCAATTGATTGGTTGGGGGCTTCACTTCTAGATAAAGACGCAAGCCAAACCTTGAGGTAAGAAGGAATTTTATGGTTTTTGTTAATATTCTCAAATGATTTCACTTCTCAATCCCTCTCAAGCTTGAGAAGTTTCTAATTAGTTGTTTGTAATGTAAATCAAGCTTTCCCTAGAAGTTTAATGATTAATCACAAAAAAGTTAATCTTTATGCTTATTTAGAATGCTTTTTATGTATATCTCTCTCTCCCAAAAGAATAGTCATTCCTATGGCTAATTCTTTAGAAAAAGAATGCTTCTCATTGATAAATTCTTAATCCAAAACCAAACTCTAAGCTTGTAAAGCTAGAGGATAAGAAAATGGTATTTTTATGCTTTTAGGATATCTAACTAATGGTAAATTCTTTTAAATTATTTATAAGTAGTTAAAAAACTACTTTAAGTTATTCTAAATGTGAAAGAGATAATCCTATCATTTTGGGAAAAGAGAAATAATAGAAATAGCATAATCTAGTGGAATAATCATAATTAAGTTTATGATTATGGCTAAATTTATGATTTAATATCATAATTTGGATTTACATTTAAGAATAGATATTCTATCGTAATTGTATTACAATGTCTTATTCTTTTGTAGAAAAATTGAGAATTATCACTAATAGCAGCGAAGCTATGGTAAAATTTTTAGAAAATAATACATATCTTATTTTTATACATAATGCTAAAAGAGGACTTCCTACCATATTCCAAAATTGGACATCCTATGCAAAAAGAATGATTTTTATCATATTCATGAGAAATAATTTTGCATAATTAATTGATTATGAGAAATGAGTAAATTTTGATATATTTATTTTATGCAAAAAGAGGAATTCCCATGATATTTGAGATCCAAGTAATTAAATGGTAAAAGAGGATTTTTTGGTAAATTTATTTTATGCAAAAAGAGGAATTCCCATGATATTTGAGATCCAAGTAATTAAATGGTAAAAGAGAAATTTTTGATAAATTTATTTTATGTAAAAATAGGAATTCCCATGATATTTGAGATCCAAGTAATTAAATGGTAAAAGAGAAATTTTTGGTAAATTTATTTTATGCAAAAAGAGGAATTTCCATGATATTTGAGATCCAAGTAATTAAATGGTAAAAGAGGATTTTGCAAAAAGAGGAATTCCCATTATATTTGAGATCCAAGTAATTAAATGGTAAAAGAGGAATTTTTTGTAAATTTATTTTATGCAAAAAGAGGAATTCCCATGATATTTGAGATCCAAGAAATTAAATGGTAAAAGAGGAATTTTTGGCATAATTCAAATTATGAGTATTTATTAAAAGTGAAATTTTGAGCATTATGAATTTTATTGGAAAATATGGGTAGAATTGATTTTTGTAAATCCCATGAATCTTTTACTCAAAATAAGAATATTGAATATATTTCACTTGAGAAATTTGAGAAAGAATATTAAAATATCCATGGAGAAAAAGTACCTTTAACTAGGCCAAGCAATTGGCAAAAACTTAGAAAAGTCCCATCGGTATCGGAAGTAGAAAACAGTACTAAATGTGGATGCGGTGTGATAAGATGTGAACGCGATGTGATAAGATGTGAATGCGATGTGATGAAATGTGGATGAGATGTGATGTGATATAAATGGATGTGGATGTGGATGTGGATGTGGATGTGATAAGATGTGATGTGATGTGATGTAAATGGATGTGGATGTGATAAGATGTGATGTGATGTAAATGGATGTGGATGTAGATGTGGATGTGGATGTGGATGTGGATGTGGATGTGATGTGATGTAAATGGATATGGATGTGATAAGATGTGACGTGATGTGATGTAAATGGATGTGGATGTGAATGTGAATGTGATGAGATGTGGATGAGATGTGATGTGATGTGATGTAAATGGATGTGGATGTGGATGTGATAAGATGTGACGTGATGTAAATGGAAGTGGATGTGACTGTGATGTGATGTAAATAGATGTGGATGTGAATGTGATGAGATGTGAATGAGATGTGATGATATGTGAAAGGATGTGATGTGATGTAAATGGATGAGAATGAGATGTGATGTGATAGATATGCATATGAATGAATGGATGGATGTGGATAGATGTGAATGTGAATGAATGGATGGATGTGGATAGATGTAAATGTGAATGAATGGATGGATGTGATGAGATGTGAATGGATGTGATGAGATATGGATAGATGTGGATGTGATGTAATGTGGATGGAATGAATGTGATGTGATATGGATGGAATGAATGTGATGTGATAAGGATAGATGTGGATGGAATGAATGTGATGTGATATGGATGGAATGAATGTGATGTGATAAGGATAGATGTGATATGGATGGAATGAATGTGATGTGATAAAGGATAGATGTGGATGGAATGTATGTGATGTGATGTGGATGCAATGAATGAGATGGATGTGAATGGGTGTGATGAGATGTGAATGGGTGTGATGAGATGTGAGTGGATGTGATGAGATGTGAATGGATGTGAATGAGATGCGAATGGATGCGATGAGATGTGAATGGATGTGAATGTGATGTGATGATATCTGAATGGATGCGATGAGATGTGAATGGATGTGAATGTGATGTGATGATATCTGAATGGATGTGATGTGATGTGAATATGATATGATGAGATATAAATGGATGTGAATATGATATGATGAGACGTGAATGGATGAGATATGATGTGAGCAGATGTGATGAGATGCGATGTGAATCGGGGTAGATGTGAATGGATGAGATATGATGTGAATGGATGTGATGTGATGTGAATGGATGTGATGTGATGTGATGTGGATATGGGTAGATGTGAATGGATGAGATGTGATGAGGATAGATGTGGATAGATGTGATGAGATGTAATATGATGTGATTGGATAAGAATGGATGAAGACGATGGGAATACATATGACTGGATGTGGAATAAGTAATGTGAATTGATGTAGAAGAATGTGGAATAACGAGAAATGATGTGGAACAATGTGGCAAGATGAGAGTTCGTTAGAAACTGTATTTATGAAACCTATTTTTGAATGGTTGTTTTATGTCAAGAATGCTAGGGAAGCATTTTGACCATCTTGTGAATGAGGTCGTGGAGACCGAAGTGATAAAGTTGCAACAGCTGACGGAGAGTCAATGGAGGACGTCTCACGTAGCAAGGTCGACCGAGGTCTTGACCAACCTTGGTTCGATTTAAATGGTGAGCTTCCGGTGGTATGGTGGATGAGGGACCAAGGAAGCAGCCTATGAGTGAAGCGCTAGGTGAGCTGTGAAGGAGCCTAGAGGGTGCTGACCATACGGTACTCGCGCTCTGGGTCGTCGAAGATACCCACGCGAGCATCAAAGAAGAAAATGGAACAAGGAGTTAGAGTTGTTTTCTGAACTCAGACATGGATCTGGTTGATTGGCCTTGTTGGTCCAACGGATGAGTCCATGGCTCTTTTATATGGATCTGTTGGTTGATCTTGCTAATCTTCAACAAAGAGTCCGTTTGGATTTTCATAAGTGAATATATTTTCGGGTACTATGAGCTAGGAACTATTGAAAAGGCCCTTGAGTGGACAGGTGGTGAGCGTTCTAGTTGCCAATGATGCCATAGGTACATCGATGAAGGAATGATTGGAAATTAGAATTCAACCTGGATATTTTGGAGGATTATGATCAGTGATACTATGGTTTCATTAAAAGATTGTTTTAAAGACAATTGAATCTGTGAAACAGGCAATTTCATATTGGGTGTGTAAGTGGTGTGACTATCTTGAAGTTTGCTTGAAGCGCGGGCTAGGGGGCCTGGGAACTCTTTTCCCTGGTACCCGGGGCAAAACATAACCAATTTCCTAAATGAATCCTATCACTACAATGGTTGAGTAGTTGGCTAACCCATGGGATTGGATGGGGTTAGGCTGGACTGATGGATTCCTAAAATGAGACTCAATTCTGTTATGGTACGATAGATGAAGTAAATCCCAGATAGTCTTTGTTCTATGGAAAAGAATCAAGGGCTGTGCCTCTCGATGAGGAAAAAAGCATTGGTCTCTATGATCCAAGTGCAAGCCTTTTCCTTGATCTGACCATGTGACTTACCGGTTCGGTCGGATCAGTTTGGTTAGTTAAGGCTCTTGACTACGTTAGAATAAAAATATCCTAGAGGAATCACCTATGTCTGCTGGGCGAGGGAAGTTTTTTCGGGTTCGGTTTTGGAAGAACCGAGGGATTAGTCTCTTGTCCGGATATCCGTGGGCAAGGCCCCGAGTGAGAGGTTCTGCCCTACGTAAGAAGTGCTACTTCCGTTGTTAGCACCCCGAAATTCATTGTGCGGAGGGGGCAGGGATCTTTCAGTTGGTGTATCAGAGTGAATTGGCTAAAGTGGATCAACCCAGAAGCAAGAAATGTCAAAAATTTATGAAGTACCAGAGTAAAAGATTATAACTGTGTGATGAAATTCATACAAATTGATATTTAGAATAAAAATTCATAAATTGGTAATGGGCTCTTCAGATGGAAGTAGCGTAATTGTATGGAATCCTTGACTTGCTTGAGGCCTAGATATGATGGTATTTACCTTATAACTCCAAGGACCATGACTACCCGTATATACTGTGGGTATATTTGCAGCTCTTTACTGACAATATATATAAGTAAATCTAAGACCTTGAAATTATAAGCAAAAATGCTATCCAGATGATGAATTCGAATGTTGGTTGATATGATTTTAGAATTCTAGTTAAGAATTGATGAGTTGATTTAGATTCTGATTGAAAGATGATGATTCCTAAATTCTAGTTGAAAGGAGATAAGTTGAATAAAGCCACAATGAGGATGAATGGGACGAATCCCAGTGATGATGTTAGTAACTGGAATGACAATTATGACTTCAGCAAATCTCTATGAGATTAGTGGATTGTGCTGACAGATTGCTGCTATTTGACCTTTGACCCAGTGGCTCTAATTAAGGGATGACAAATTGAGAACCTGCATAATTGAAATTCTCGTGGAGGAATGTTCAAATGGAATTTTCGGTCTGATGGACCATTATTGTATTAAGGATATGAATGATATGTTGTGAATGAATTATTCTTTGATAATGAGTTCTGTGTATTCTTTTTGTAGAAGGGATCTTTATCCCAAGATTATGCATGGGTTGACCAGACTCTAAGGAACCCCAGAATCAGCTGGATCTTAAGGTGAAAGAGTTTATCCTCCAGCTGTGAGATGAGGACATCTCACGTTTTTTAAGTGGGATAGGATGTAAGATTCCTCCCTCCAGCTTTTGAGGTGTAAAGGTGTAAGAACCTCCCCTTCTGTCCTTAAAATTATTCCCCTCTCTAAAATAGAAGAAAGATCTTGTTATTTGTGTGACTCCCTTGTGTTTTGGTTTCTTCTTCTTCTTTCTTTTTAAAAAACCACCTTGTGAGCAACAGGTTCTTGTGGCTACTCTTTTTTTAGAGAATAGGTTCTTATGGCTGCCGCGTAGCTTTTGCACTTATGGTTCTCATCCAGAGGGGTGAAAAGAGCATTGTTAGTTTGTCCTTGATGCATTCATAAGTCTCCGTTATATAGACGTGGGAAGTAGATCATGAGATAGAATTGACCCCTGGAGCTCAACCAGTGGCCCTGCGCATGTACAAAATGCCAGTTCCTGAAGCCATGGAACTCAAGGAACAGCTTAGACAGCTGTTAGAACAAGGGTTTGTAAGACCCAGTGTTTTACCTTGGGGTGTACCAGTTCTCTTTTAGAAAAAGAAAGATGGAACGCTAAGACTCTGTGTGGACTACAGAGGCCTCAATTAGCTGACACACACACACACACAGAGGCCTCAATTAGCTGACACACACACACACACACACACATAATACTTTCACTCTCTCTCTCTCTCTCTCTCTCTCTCTCTCTCCCTCACACACACACACACACACACATAATACTCTCTCTCTCTCTCTCTCTCTCTCTCTCTCTCTCTCTCTCTCTCTCTCTCTTCTTAAGCGCACACACACACACACACACACATATATATATATATCCTTAAGCACTTTCACTAAAATATTTCTCTCTCTCTCTCTCTCTCTCTCTCTCACACACACACACACACCCCAAACACAACCACACACATGGCAAGATAATGCAGTAACTCTCTCTCTCTCTCTCTCTCTCTCTCTCTCTCTCTCTCTCTCTCTTTCCTTAAGCACTCTCTTTCTCTCATACACACACACACACACACACTTGCTAGTCAAATAAAAAAACATTTTTAAAAACTTTCAACATATTTCAAATTACTAAAATACTTCATACTACTTTCACCCACACACACACACACACACATAATACTTTCACTCTCTCTCTCTCTCTCTCTCTCTCTCTCACACACACACACACACACAGACACACACATGATACTTTCACTCTCTCTCTCTCTCTCTCTCTCTCTCTCTCTCACACACACACATGATACTTTCACTCTCTCTCTCTCTCTCTCTCTCTCTCTCTCACACACACACACACACACACATGATAATACTTTCACAAATACACTTGCTAATCAAATTAAAAAAACATTTTCTAAGAACTTTCAACATATATCAAATTATTCAAAAAAATTATAAGCTCCCATATTTTGATAAACTTCCATAATATGGCCTTTATATAAAAAAAACATTTTAATAAACTTCTCTCTCCCTCTCACACACACACACACATAATACTTTCACTCTCTCTCTCTCTCTCTCTCTCTCTCTCTCTCTCTCTCTCACACACACACACACATAATACTCTCCCTCTCACACACACACACACATAATACTTTCACTCTCTCTCTCTCTCTCTCTCTCTCTCTCTCTCTCTCACACACATACATGATACTCTCTCTCTCTCTCTCTCTCTCTCTCTCTCTCTCTCTCACACACACACACACACACACATGATACTCTCTCTCTCTCTCTCTCTCTCTCTCTCTCTCTCTCACACACACACACACACAATACTTTCTCTCTCATACACACACACACACACACACGATCTGTACTTTACAACAAAGGAAAAAAATGCTTGAAATCTACGGCTATTGCATGCACCTCTCTCACGCACGCATGCATGCTGTTTGCTATTGCATGTGCACGTGAGAGGCGCATGCAATAGCCACGTGAGAGACGCATGCAATAGCCTCTCACACGCATGCACAGGTTCCCCAGCATAGATGCACCTCTCATGCATGCGTGCAAAGGCTCAAGCTCAAAGGCACATGCAATAGCCTCTCACGCACACGCAGGTTCCCCAGCATAGATGTGCCTTTCACGCACACATGCAAAGGCTCAAGCTCAAAGGTTGTGGAGCCCTAACTGATGCACGCCTTGAACAGCTCTCATGCGGTGTTGCTGAACCAAAAAAAAGAAAAAGAAAAAAAGGCCAGAGCCGTGGAGCTTACCTGATGAGTGTGCGAAGGATTGAGCCGTGAGAGAGGCACCACTACTCGCCTGCACAACAACAAAATGTGAGTTTAGAAGAGAGAGAGAGACAATGAGCCTAGACAACGCGCAATGTCTGAGCATGGAGGGTTTACCAGCCGGTGTGGCACTTCCCAACAAACGCGGAGAAGAGGAGATTTACCAACGGAGGTTCCCAACAAACATGGGTGCATGTGAGGAGGACGAAGCTCTTGAGTTTGGCGGGTTGCAGATAATTTTCATCATGCGAAGGCGGCAACTGAAAATGAATTTATGTGCAAGAGTCACGTAGTGTAAATGCCTGGCGCTTACTTGGGCAGCGACTACAATGCATGGAGATGGACTCTAGAGGTGTGCAGAGGGTGGCGATGCAGGCAAACGATGTTGCAGGTGCTAGGGACCCTCTAGAGTCCATGCAGCTAAGAAGTTTACCACCACGTGTCCATTGGGTGTTAGCCCTATTATATATAGATAGAAGGCTTGACAAGAAGAGGCGCAAAACGCAAGAAAAGAGGGAAAATATGGGAAGGTAACAGCCAATGCATCAAGGAGGCATAATAAAGCTGCTCTTTTTTTTCCCTTTTTTTTATAAGGCTTCTCATTTCACACGTGAAATTCCACCTGCCAAGCACACAAGGCTCTCTTTTTTTGTTGACTCTAAAATTTTCAGCTTTTTAAAAGCTTTAACCAAAGCTTTATAATAAATCCTTGTTAAAAAACCCTCTCACATCTTTAAAAAGTGAGAGGAGAAGTCCGCACCACAGTAGTGCAAAAAGAGAGGACGGGTGGTGCAAATTGGAGAAAAGAAAAAATAGAATTTAATTAACAAGAATAGCATTTAAAAAATATTTGTTCGTCATGGAAAAAGAAACCATTAGCTCAGGTTTTTGAAGAAAAGGAGAGGAAATTTAGAAGCCCTCCATTATAGATTCTGTACATACTCTATGTTTAGCAATTTTGAAATTAGGGTATTACTTCTCTTGACTTACTGATTTAATCCATATAGATGGATTAGAGAGAGGATTAAGATTCTTGAAGGTGGTTTTACGAAAAAGAAGGGTGATTTATCTTCAAAAAGAGTGGTTTTGTGATCAAAGTTGATATTAAACCATAGCCCTACAGCCCTTTAGTCCTTGATTTAATCTAAGCCTCCATCCCCAAAGGCTCAAAAATTTCCCATAAGCCTTAGGCTTTTGTCCATGGGTTCTTAAGTCTTTCACTACTCTTTGGATTTTAGTGAGGTTTTTAGTGAGATTCTCCCTATTCTTGAAATCGGAGTACCCTCATGCTGCTTATTTATGCTCCTTGTGCTCTTTATGCTCCTTATGCTCTGACAAAGGATTTGAAATACTTTTTGAAGAATAATACAAAGTTCACAAATACAACAAAGACTTGAAACCATAGAATTGGAATTAAATTGAGAAAATGAGCATAAATTGAAACAAAACAAGAAAATAGAGTGGACATGAACTTGTACACAACATTGGGTCGTCCTATATCCCCCCCAAGAAGTGTCGGCATCCTCCCATGTTAATCCAATTCTAGGATTAACAAGAGCTACTGCCATTATCTTACATCAAGGAGTCACGGTAGACACACCAAAGAGTCATACATTCAAGATATGAAGCAATAGTGTCCAAAACTACAACCTGGACGGGCGCCCGTAATGGTGTGACGAAATATTTATGGTTATTCCCGCTTCAAGAGCGTGTGGTAGCAAGGAAATAAATTCCTAAGTGATGTACTTCATGGATATATTATGAGAATAGTCATTGTAATTGCATTAGGCCTCTTATGAGCCTAAAGTGCCCGGTCAGCCATAGTTTAAGTGAATGTGAACACTTATGGGGCCATGTATATAAGTGAATATCTCTCATAATACAACATGCTCTCCCATTGTGCAATTGAGTCTTGCTCTTACTAGTCTCTCTCCCTAATGCATGCTAGTGAGTGTGTGTGAGTGAACTCAGGTGTGAGAGTTTGGACGAGGACCTGTAGTGCAACGCGGGCGACGGTGTGACAACGCTCGTAGAAGGCGCGGTGGAATTGCTTCTCAAGGAGTTATAGAGCTTGGAAGCCTCAAGGGTTACGATACCTCATGACAGTTGCGGTTCACCAGGTAACCTCTTTTTGGATGTGTTTCAAGGAGGGTTAGGGTGAGTCATAACATTTTTGCACCCTTGTCGAGGAGCCATCCCTTGGCTTTTTTCATCGTTTTGCCTCCAATCTATGTATAACCCATTGCCCATTATCTTGATTAATGGTTTCCCATGAAAAAGATGTGGATTGGATGGTGATTTGTGTGAGATTTAGTGTAGAATAGCTCTCTTTTTGTTTTTTTGAAAAGAATGCTTTTTGCTTAATTTTTAGATTAATTTGTTGTTTTTGTTGTTGTTTTTCTGGTGTTTCATGTTCTTAGGGCTTGAAAATAGTTTGTATTAGGATTAGTTTGCATCCATTGCATCAAACAATGTAATATAATGTAATTTTTAGTGAATGTTAGCTCTCTTTAGTGTTAAACATAGAACTAAGATCATTAATTTTAGTTTAATTGTGTGTTTGTTGTTGAAATTGTTTGGATTAAAGTGCTAGCAAGAATTAGGAGTCGCTTAATCTTTCAAAAAAAATTTAAAACCATTAAAAAAATCCTTGAATTTGACTAATTTCTCTTAATGGACTCGTTTTTGTCATTAAGGGTGATTAATCTTGTTCAAGAGGTAAATTTTTTTAGAAATGTGTTAATTGGGGTCTAAATTGATCATATGAGTAGTCGAAATTGGTGTTTTTGAGTGTTTTGAGAGCATCTAGATGCATCAAAACACCTAATCACACCAATTTTTTTATCAATTGGAGAATTTAACTCTCTTTGCTTAATTTTGCCTTAAAAGAGGAGACCATAATTAAGAGTCTAATTAATCTCTATTTTAGATTAATTTACACTATTGTTGATGCACAAAGATTAGCATTCCCTTGTTGTATCCAATGATGTGCTTAATTGTATGAATTAATTAGGGATTAGTCATTAATTAGAGTCCTTAATTAGTATAAAAGAGAGAAAGATTAGTGAAAAGATTAATCTTGGATTAATTCTTAATCACTTTTTTACATAACTCATTAAGGCTAATGAGCATTCAATGAGTAGATGCTCATGAGTTGTCAAATTGTCCATTTTGGGGGTCATTTATGAAGGTTGTAAGGAGTGTCATTAAAATGTTGACTTTTTTTATTCCCACTTACCTTTTTGGAAAAATGCCCATATCCCACTCATTTTAAATTCAAAAAATATTCCCTCCCAAAAAGAAAAATTTATATTTCCTACTAGATTCACTAGACTTAAAAAAAAATCACGACGCGAAATTTATTTATTTTTAACGCCCAAAAGGTTCACATTTTCGGAAACCGTGCACCAAAAAAAAAATCACGGCGTGAAAAAACAATTTCATCCCTAAAAGGTTCACGTTTTTAGGAACCGTGCGCTAAAAAAAAAATCACGGCATTAAAAAAAATCATGCCTAAAAGATTCACGTTTTCAGAAACCATATGCCAAAAATAAAAATAAAAAATCACGACATGAAAAATTTTTTATCGCGCCCGAAAGGTTCACATTTTCGAGAATCGCGTGCCAAAAAATAATAATAATAATCACGGCATGAAAAAAAAAATTCACGCCCAAAAGGTTTCCGTTTTCAAGAATCGCACACCCAAAAAAAAAATCAAATTTAATATTCCGTGAAGTACGGTTCACGGCGTGAAAATTTTTTACGCCCAAAAGTTTCATGGCCTTTAAAAAAAATCAAATTTAATATTCCGTGAAGTCCGTTTCAAGGCATGAAAATTTAAAGTATCACGGCATGAAAATTTTTTGCATGCCCAAAAGTTTCACGGCATTAAAAAAAACAAATTTAATATTCCGTGATGTCCGGCTCACGACGTGAAAATTTAAAGTTTCACAACGTGAAATTTTTAATTTTCACGATGTTAAAATTTTTCACGTCCAAAAATTTCACAGCGTTTTTTTTTTGTTAACAAAATTTATAAAACTTGTGAAGTCCGTCGTCGACGTGAAAAGGGGAAAAAAACACCCCTGTTTGGAGGCCGATATCTCCTAAACTGTATATCCGATGTGAAGGCGTTCTAGGACTCATCGGAAAGCTGACATTGAGCTCTTCAACTTTGGACTTGGTCATCCGAAGTTTTAGAACCTTCTCTTCCATCTGGGAAGTTACTAGCATACGCTTTTTCTATAAATTTATTTCCAAGAGGTTTACGTGCGTACATCGCCTAAGCTAATTAGGACGAACGGACACCCGTTTGATCCAACGAAGAGTACGCCAAGCCTCTTAAGGCTATAACGGGATGTGGGAGAATATAAAAAATAAAAAAAAGAACTGTGTTTGCTCATTAAGGAGCATTTAAGCACTCTGACATGGTCACGATAGAGGGACTGAACCCAATGGCTGACATCTTTAAGCCATTGAGATCTATGCCACAAATTCACCTCCCAATACCATTGGCCATGCCTATAACAAGCATGTCATCAGGATTTACACCCCCTCTATCACTTCCATCCCACCGAGCTTTGGTCCCTTACCTAACATTTTCACAAATCCTATAAGTAACAACCCTTTCCTGGATGCCCACACCCTGGACATACTAACTAGTCTAGGAAGGGGAGAGACCCAAGGACTCAGTGAGTCTCTTCCAACAAGAGCACTTACATACGGCCTCAATGATTTATACAGAAATACCACCGTACAAATTTCCAAAATTATGGGCAAATACGACAGAACAATAGACCCTGTTCAATTCATTCAAATGTTTGAACAGAGACGTGAAGCCTTTGGAAATCCCAACTTCCCCACTAAGGTACATGCGTTGAACTTATGCTTAGAGGGAAAAGCTAGTCGATGATTCATCGGATTGATGCCAACGATCAAGACCAACTTCAAAACCTTGAAATCAGCCTTTATACATGGCTTTTCTAGACAAGGTGAACGGTGGAGTGCAGTAATAGAACTCTATTCAATGGAGCGTCAAAAAAATGAATCCATTAGAGATTTTATTCTTAGGATAAAACTCTTGGACTCACGTTGTGAGTCATGGGAAAAATTAAATGATGTTCAATTTTTGAAGAGATGTTTCATGATGGGCTTGAAGAATAACAGCTTACACAACTTGATTATTATAACCAATCTAGAAACATTCAATCAATGCTATAAAGAAAGATCGATCTTGGAATTGACATCTCTAAAAGCAAAACCTTCTAAACCCAAGGAAAACAAGGGACAACAAACTATCAAAACCAAGGTTGAATTAAGAGACATGAAAAAGGAGCATCATGTAAAGGACATAAACCCAAAAGGGGACATAAACACAAAAGAGCCAAAAGCTATACAAGATGCAGAAGCATCCACCTCAAAGACCACCACATAAACCTCAACACCCATATGTGCGACACAGGATACAAAAACCCAAAAGAAAATTCGATCTCGTCGCATCGGTAAACATAATGAAAAACTAACAAACCAAAGAAAGTCAGAGAATAAAACAAGTTCTAGTACATCACTAAGTGGGGATGAAACAAGTTCTTACTCTTCGCTCAGTGCACCACATAGAAAAATCAAGAAACTAGAACCCACCCAACCACCCCAAATGGATAATAATGATCACATGACATATGCGGAATGCTAAAAGCAAGCTCAGGAAAGCATGCTTAGCTTGGTTGAATGTCTTACAGGATCACCAGTTGTGATTGAGCCTCATAATGCCAATCCTAAAACAGCAACCAAAATACAAATCCTAGAGGAGTATTGCTTCCCCTTTCAACAGGAAGACATACTCTCTATAGAAAAGTCATTTGGAACAGATTGTATAAACTATACGCTTGAGAAAGCACGTGAGGAATTCGATAATTCCCTTATAAAATTAAATCAATCTCTCAAAACCTCATTTGGAGGAATGCTCTTCTCTCATGATAAAGCTAGCATCACATTAACACTTGCACCTTTAAGGGCTCAACCTGAGTTATACCAAGACATAAAGAACTCCGTAATAAAACAAGTCTGTCGGAGGATTCGCAAGTTTCTAAACAGACCTCATTAAGAATTGTCAGAGGGCCAAGTGTGCCAGTGTTGTACGCATTGGGTACTCTTGAAAAAGCTGAAAGCCAAAATGAGGATGAAAGTGAATGGGAGTATGAAACAAAAACACGATCTAAAGCCAAAACAATAACTGAAACACTCATGGTTCCTTTGGAATATTCTATCATGGTATGGTTGGATTTCCCTACAGGCAATGATGTTAAGCACAAACGCGCATTGATTAGCCCTTGAGCTAGTTATAACATCGTGATAATAGACACTTGGGTGTCATTGTGGGACAACCTAAACTCATACCTACAAGCAATAGTCTTGCAAAAGGAGCCAATGGACAAAACATTGAAGTCCCATGTTACTTTATATATAATACTCAAACAATCGATTTGGTGATATGGAATTTACATTCCATGTTACCCTAGATTCCCTTGAGTATGATGTCGTCCTGTGGCAGAACTTGGATAGGTGAATCGTTGTATTCAATAGATGAATCCATACAAGTAGTCACCTTGAACATGCTTGCAAGCAATGTAAAATCGCTATCACGGGAGGAAGAGACCTTGCAAGAGCTGGAACTTCCAACATATCTTACTGAAAAGATCCCTAGGATTTTGGGGGGAGCGATAGAGTCATCATGATGGTCAACGACAAAAAGTTGACAATACCATACTGTGAGGAAGAGGATCCAACTTTAATGGATATCTATGATGCTGAACGTAAAGGGATACAAGCCTCTTCCACAAAATCCCCCCTACATAATAACCTACCATCTGCGTCAAAACGATCGACTCCAATAAAGCATCTACTTCTTCAATCCCATCCTCACCTACAAAGTTGGATGCCAAAACCTTGCAATCAACAGCTATTCCTAAAGAAGTTCCCATAGCCAAAACATCTATCTCTAACAAGGAACTCAAAGGAAAGACCCGGGGGCCTATGCATCTTCAAAGGCCTCATCATCGATAGCCACTCCATAAGAGACTCTAGCCTCATCATCATCAACAATTCCCATGAGTCTCAAACCTGCAGCCTCAACGCCAACCAAAGTTAAGGAGGGCCCCAAACCTTCCACATCAACCCAAAAAAAACTCCACCATGACAACCACAATCAAATTATCTTAATAGTATCAAGATGTCGGTGAAAAAGCAGCTACTTGTAGCTCAAGGCTACTATGAAGGTGCCAATCAAATTTGGGTGCCTTGACAGTCAAAGCCTCTTCCTCAACGTAACACTAGGAGGCCAAGGAAAAAGAAAAGTACTCCACAACACAATCCACAACACAAAGCCTATGCGAGTTCCTCAAAAATATCCACCAAGTCATCAAGTGTGGGTACCAAAACACTACTGCTGCATGCACAAGGGTACTACCAAAGAAATACCAAAGCTTCGGTCCCCAAGTATATCACAAAGTTCCCTAAGCTTGAACAAAGAAAAAAGCAACAGCACCAAGCACATCGGCCACCAGTTTACAATGTTCATCAAAGATGGGTGCCTATGCATGTGCTTCAACAACAAGGATACTATGATGGTAATTCCATCATATGGTTGCAAAAATCGAACAAAGTGAAAAAAACCTCACCGACTTCAACCCCAACAGCTTCACCTAAAGTTCAACAAGAATGGAGGCCCAAGCAACAACAAGCAAATCACTCAACCACTCTCGCGCATTCAGCACCAACACAAGAGCTTGTCTGTTCAAGCAAACAATCAGCAGTCTGCCCTACTGCCTCGATTACATTTGGGCAACAAATTCAAGAATCAATACCCACGTCTGCATAACGGAGGCTTATGAGTGCATAAGAACTTGTTGCTCGTCGCAAGTCAGGACCTAGTTGTCCCATCAAATCAATATAAAATTTAAAAAAATAAAAAACCATCGAGGTAAAAACCTACAACTTCACGGGGTCAAGACCAGCAATCTCACGAGTTCAAGTTTCTGAAGAAATACAGTCTCATGGCTTAAATACGTGCACTTTCACGATTTAAGCCTCATCATCACGGATTAATCTAGATCGCGCATTAACACCTTCCCAATGATCTTCAATAGCCATTATATATCTGTTAAGCTTATTGCTTACTATTCTTTTGGCTAAATTAATGTAGCAATTTCTCCATGAGAGTACATATCCATACTCATGCACTGGAGAACATTTGCACCAAAGCCTCACCATCGATAACTTCTAGGTACATCTCTGGATGGGAGGGTCAGTCATGGTGGGCGAAAGCCTGGTCAATGGTACAACCCATCGCTTGGAATTTTCCTTCAAATTACAAACCTCTTCAAAAGATGCCACCATCTTCATAAATCAATGAACTTCAATCCTTAGTGAAGATATCTATATTAGCCTCGCAAGTCGACGTAATTCTTTCAAACCTCACTAACAAGTGGCTACTTCAACACAGAGCAGAGTTCAATAAGCATCTATATGACTCAATTCTTATACTTCCTGTAAATCTGCTTCATAAGAGCACTTAAATATACATAAAAACATAAAAAGCACATGGGCAGAAGAAGACAGGAACAGGTCCTTCTCAACAATATTTGACAAGAGTCCTGCCACACAAAGGGACATCATCAAAAGCCAATTACTTCAAATGATGAATGTCGCTTCAATGAATCAAATGAGGAACTAAGAATCACCATCTCGTTTTGATGATTAAGTCTACGTTCCTCCGGATCCTTCCCTCTCTTCTCTCCCATTATTAACATCTCTTAGTGTCCCCACCAACAAAAATCACATGTAACCTTGCCAATGATTGCCAAAAACAAATTGAGCCAAAAAAAGGGGTCACACAAATATAAAAATGCAATCATTCACAAACCCCCCCCTCCCCATTAGGAATTCCCAATATACCACTAACCTCTTCATTCATTAACTAGCTTTTCTTATTTCTTCCGGAGGAACAAAGACAATTCAAAGTCACTCAACATCAAAGCCATCGACAAAGCTTTTTCATTCGCCCCACACAAAGGTCTTCAACGCGATCATGGCGACGTGATCGCCATCAAGAAGGGGGGGATATTAATCCAATTCTAGGATTAACAAGAGCTACCGTCATTATCTTACATCAATGAGTCACAGTAGATACAGCAAAGGGTCATACATTCAAGATATGAAGCAATAGTGTCTAAAACTACAACCTGGATGGGTGCCCGTAATGGTGTGACGGAATATTTATGGTGATTCCCACTTCAAGAGCGTGTGGTAGCAAGCAAGGATGAAGTCCTAAGTGATGTACTTCATGGATATATTATGAGAATAGTCATTGTAATTGCATTAGGCCTCTTATGAGCTTTAAGTGCCCAGCCAGCCATAGTTTAAGTGGATGTGAACACTTATGGTCATGTATATAAGTGATTATCTCTCATAATACAATATACTCTCCCATTGTACAATAATTGATTCTTGCTCTTGCTAATCTCTCTCCCTAATGCATGCTAGTGAGTGTGTGTGAGTGAAATGAGGTGAGAGGAGGGACGAGGACACGTAGTGCAACGCGACGGTGTGACAACGCTCGCGCGAGAGGTGCGGTGGAATTGCTTCTCAAGGAGTTGTAAAAGGGCTTGCCGTTTACAAAAATAGGAGTTTCTTTAACCCAAAGCTAAGATAAATTCTTACTATCTAAACCACTAAAGGAAAAAATACATAATGAACCCCAAGTATGCAAAAGTGGGTAGCCAAATCTCGTAGTAGGTACTACGGCCAAAAATACCAAAAATGAGAACAAGCTTCTTGATAATTACTCACACCATATCATCACTATGCAACTACCACTGACAATGCCAATGAAGAAAATTTTGCACATGATGGCTATGCCTTAATAGTCACATGCAGTGAGTTTCCTGCTTCTTGTTTGTCATTGTCAAATGTTGATTGTAGAATTGTTAGCTGGTGTTGGTTCATCTAATGCAAAGGAAGAGGTTAATTTTGTTCATGATGATTATGCCTTAGTCACTATATCTTCATTGCATGATGTTTCTATGCCATACATAGATTCTGGTCATGATCCATACTCTAATGATTATTCTTTATAGCACTTGTCACCTGAGTTGTCTCTATGGTTGTTTCGTTTGAGGGGGGGCACATGTTGTGTATTGCTATTGGTGATGTCCTTAGTCACGGTCAGTCACTTATTCATTTGACCTCTCAATTATGCTTTGTCTTGGAGACATACCTTTATGCAGTGATGTTGACTTGTTGAGATGTATTACTTTCTTTCCTATCTTCTTATTCAAGTTTTCTCCCCTTTACGGCTCATTTACATGGATGCTACTGGTGTCAACTTTGTTGACTTGTTGAGATGTATTACTTTCTTTCCTATCTTCTTATTCGAGTTTCCTCCCCTTTGCGGCTCATTTACATGGATGCTACTGGTGTCAACTTTGTTGCCTTGTCACTATGCACAATTTAGGATTTTCTTTACATCAATTACACATCTCTTTTATTTTGCCATACACACCACCGCACATGTGTTACTGAGAGATTGCCTTAATGGTGCCTAATTACTACTCTTGTCCCCCTACCTCTCCTGGGCCCAAACTTAGAGGTCCCCCCACCTAGAATCACGCAGATTAAAAACCCTAAAATTTGATTTTTCCTTTGATTGCAGAGGGTGGTTAAAATTGACGCATTTGCTGGGAGAGGCGGCGGGGCAGCAGAGACCTGGCCAAGGTCCATGGACATGATGCTACGTTGGCGCACTATCTTGGTCGGCTTCCTGTGGATGGCATCACCATTATCCACACACGGACTACACCCCTCAATCTTCCTTCACTCTCTTCTTTTTGAAAGCCCTCTCTAAGGTGCTCTGTGTAGCCTCTATGGCGCAGAGCACCAAATGTCTACTTCTGATTAAAAAATCCCTTGCCTTCGATGTTTTTGATTCTGGATTTAGGGGTAAGCTTCCTGCTCATATAGGTATAGCCAAAAGCATAGGCACAGGGGATCCTCAAGAAGTAGCCCAATCACTCCTTGAGCGTACTCTGCCCAATAACAAGAGAAGAAAGCTCAATATTATAAGAAAGCTTTTGTAAAGATGATGTATCACTTCTTCTTGTGAATACAATACAGTTTTTGCAAACTTATTTTCATCAAGTATATCATTGTTTTTTCTAGTTTGTACCATCAAATTTTTTGTAAATGCATCAGAAATGACCCTGGCGGCCTGGGGGAGTAGTGCCAGAACAGTGCGAATTTTGAGCCTGCACCGCTGTTGTAGAGCCCAAATTGGCACTGTTTTGGCATAGTTTTCCCAACCCTTCAGGAGAAATTATGATGTATTGGATGACAAATAATGTATTTTTACACATGATTAAAGGTGTTTTTATCTTGTAAATTACTATTTTTCATAATCAATGTACTCAACTTCATTATAAATGCATCAGAAATAATCTTGAGTGGCTGGGGGATAGTGCCAGAATAGTGTAAATTTTGAGCCTGCACTGTAGAGCCTAATTCGCACTGTTCTGGCATAGTTTCCCCAGTTCTCTAGGAGAAATTCTGATGCATTGGATGACAATGTATTTTACACATGATTAAAGGTGTTTTTATCTTGTAAATTACTGTTTTTCATAATCAATGTACTCAACTTCATTATAAATGCATTAGAAATAATCCTGAGTGGTGGCTGGGGAAGCAATGCTAGAACAGTGCGAATTTTGAGCCTGCACTGCCATTGAGAGCCTAAATTTGTACTGTTCTGGCAAAGCTTCCCCAGTCCTCCAAGAGCAATTCTGATGCATTTGATGATAAACAATGTATTTTTACACATGATTAAAGGTGTTTTTTTATCTTGTAAACTAATGTTTATCACAATTAGTGTACTCAACTTCATTATAAATGCATCAAAAATAATCCTTAGTGGTGGCTGGGGAAGCAGTGCCAGAACAGTGCGAATTTTGAGCCTGCACCGCCGCTACAAAGCCTAAATTCGCGCTATTCTGGCATAGCTTCCCTAGTCCTCCAGGAGCAATTTTGATGCATTGGATGATAAACAATGTATTTTTACACACGATTAAAGGTGTTTTTATCTTGTAAATTATTGTTTCTCACAATTAGTGTACTCAACTTCATGCATCAGAAATAATCATGAGTGGCCGGGGGAGCAGTGTCAGAATAGTGTGAATTTTGAGCCTGCACCGCCACTGCAAAGCCTAGATTCGCACTATTCTGGCATAGCTTCCCCAGTCCTCTAGGAGCAATTCTGATGCATTGAATGATAAACAATGTATTTTTACACATGATTAAAGGTGTTTTTATCGGTCTCTCTCATAGTCTGAATCCTCCTCCTGCTCTGCTGATGTAGTACCTATGTCAAGTTCCTCCCCAGGTAGGTAGGGGACCCTATCCTCGTAGAAGGGTCTTGCCACTTGTGGTGCTGCATAATGTAGGAATGTTTTCACCAACCCAGTCGAATTGCTCATCATCGACCTCCCTGTCTTGATCTCTGGGTTGGTTGCATTGTGGGGTCTTCTTCACTCACGCGCTTGCTCCCACTAGAAGGGCTTGCATGTGTGTGTTGGTGTTGCTGTGGGAGGAGGGTTGGACTCGGGTGATCCCATTGGGCATGTCCTAGAATCCAAGGGGTCACTCTCTTTCGTGGTGTCGTCAGTATGTGGTCGTTAGGTGTTTTGCACTGTGTTTTGTGAAGGCATGGTAACACGTGCGATGTTCTTGGTGCATGCCATATCCATGTACAACTATGCCTATTGTGCTAACGTGGTAATGTGCTGGTGTCCTTACGTGGGTGCCTACGTAGACCTTGAGCTCAAGCTCTCTAAAAAAGTGTAATGAAAATGAAGTGAGAGAAGGAACTATTAATAGTTGTTTTTTAGGGCCAAAAAAAAACCTAACTAAACTTATTTTCTTAGCCTTATTACATCTAGATTTGTGCTGGTGCATGCACAACCCAACGCCTCCCTTGTCTCCTCATTTGTGCACCATGCCTATGGGGAGCATTGGTCTGCAACCATTCAAGTCGAGCATGACTTTTTGCAGCTTTGCGTGCCTCTTGCGCAAGCTTTGATTGTTGGGCCCACTCCCTAACCAATACCCTTCCAAAGGTTGTGCAATAAAACCAATTGAACATCTTTTGTAGATAGTTTGTACGTGTTCTCCTGCAGAAGCTCCACCTCCATGTCTTGTATTTTTGAAATAAACCCCTCTTGCTTTATAATGTGATTTATCCATCCCTTGGGTACTCCACATGTCGAGTGATTCATACTTGTTCATGAAATATGCATCATGCGCATAAACTATGTGCTGTACACATGACAATAGAATTTAATTAGAAAAAGTCCAGGTTAAAACACCAGTTTATTTTTTATTGTACAACTTACCATATAGTGTGTTACTTTCTCTCTCCCCAAGCACCTAGCACACTTTTGGTGAATTCTACGATATGTTGTTGGAATGATGCTCGTTCTTGGGCAGTTGTGCTACTTTGATTCATAATGCGAACCATGTTATTGAAATTTATCCAAAGCTTTTTGCGCATATTTACAAGAGCTGGCATGGACAATCATTTGTGGTGATTGCACACACAGGTCTCTCCAGAGTCCCCAAGTCTTCTTTGAATTCTCTATGTTTGCTGGCTTCTCCAAAATTCTCCTTACCTTTGCTCCAGTCTCATGGAGACCTTTTGAGCAACCTCGTATGACATACCAGAGACTTGCTTATTCACTTCAATTTTCACGTTTCTGCCATGGCAGCCCAGAGAATTCAAAAGATGCTCTAATTTACCAAGGGCTGCAACTTTCCTCTCTTGGGTAGGCATTGTGAATGCATAATCGATATGGCACTTAAGCAATCAATCAAAGATTCTCATAAATGCATGAAGTGTACAAAAGTGAATATTCTTTAGTGGAAAATTAATGATGGGGCTCCAATTTGAATTCTTGTTTGGTTCTCCTAGCATATCAGGAGACATGACACCTTCTACCCATCTTGCATTTGGTTGTTCCTCATCTTCATCATCAGTTAACTCGGTTGGATCTACTGCATCTTCCTGTTGCTTCTTCCCTTTCTTGTTGGGACCTTTCAAGGCATCCTTCCCAACAAAACCAACCTTCTGCATACCTTCTCCATTTGTCTTTTTCTGCCTAGGAATATCAATCTGAGCATTGCAGTATGGACAAGGCCATCTTGATGTCGTGCCTTGAGCACAACCCGTCATGCATTTAATTGTCTTCAAATCTCCCCCAAGATGACAATCCACCTTGAACTTTCCTATGTTTTCTACATCTAAAAGTTGACCACCATCAATTTTCTTTTTGATTACATCTGTTATCCAGGGAGTCCTTTCAAACATCTATGTCAATACCTCATGTGTCTTCTTCAGTACCTTGAATGCACCAAGCCACTAGACCTCTTTCTCAGATTGCACACTAAAACTTGGTTTGGTAGTCTTTTCCCATGCACATATCATGGCCTCATTCATGAGCGTAATACTCATATGTTCCAGCTTCCGACTTTTCACAATTTGGCACTCATCTAGCTTGAGCACAAATGAAAGTGTGCTCCCCAAAATTGTAAATAAACGGTAATTTACAATATTCAAAATAAAATAATCTTCATTTTCTACTGAAAAACATGAATAGTAGCAATTGCAAGCTCTCACCTTCTGGTGAAAGACCATAGAACTTCACCATAGCTTGTTGTAGTCTCTTAATATTAACAAAGATGTTATTGTAAACATCATAGTGAAATTCTGTACTTGTTGTCTTGATTTTCTTTCTGCGCTCGACCCTGTGTCTAATGTTAGTGTGCCCTAAACGTGATAAAACTGTCCTATAGCTCACTGCACATCATCATTATTGATACGCTTGACATTGTGAATCACCTTGAGTGTAGGAAATAAAGTGCCAGTGATTCCTTGTCTTAGAAATGCATCTTTTACAACCTGACGGATTGCTTGGTACCCTTTCATGCTGATTCCAGCCACATCACAAGCATGTTGAATTAATGAAAAATCGATGGAGGTGGTAATCTCGCTCACCACATTGCTGACAACAGTTTGGCGTATTTTAGGACGATGAGGGTCAATAATAATTGAGAGAATATCCTTGGTGTTCAGAATGGCTTTGACCAAATCCTTCCATCCCTCTTCGTTAGAACCACACACCTCTTGCGCAGAAAATTCCTGGCAAGCACAACACAAATCATGACTATTTTGTTTAAATCACTGAGTGCATAATGAAAGTTTATGTTACTTACTTTATTGTACGGATCCTTTTCTTCCGTGCTCCACCTTTAAACACAAGAGATTCTATACCATCCAATGTCTTTTTGCATTTCGAGCACCATTTGGTGTTTGCTTTGAGTCGTTTGATAAGTTCCTCTAGCCTTTGAATCTTTGCATCCTTCTCCACATTCTCTACGAGGATCTCTTTCATTTTATCTGATGATGTTTTAAGTCCTTCTTGCCATTGTAAAAGGGCGAATTATGATGCTTGTAGTTGAGATTGGAGAATATGGGTTTGCCAAGCTCCACTTGTAGTCAATCTTCTACAGTAGCCTAATAAGCCAAGCTCTCCTTCACCAACAAATTACATAAAAGATGATAAATCACGAAAAGGAGGGTTTGCTCTTAATGGAGGGTCGATTGGATAGAGACACCCATTAACCCAAAGATCTACATTTTTCTCCTTAGCTATCCTACGAGTTTGGATAGATTGTGCATCAGTAGGATGGGTTTTTTTAGATTTGCCATACTCTTCAGGAATACGAATGTGTAAATCCACCTTCCATTTTCTAGCTTCACAAGGGGCTACACACACAACTTGCAAAGGCTCCATAGCTAAGCAGAGAGATCCTGAGAAAGAGAGAGAGAGAGAGAGAGAGAGAGAGAGAGAGAGAGAGAGAGAGAGAGACTGTTAAAACTTTGCTGTTGGAGGTTTGTTGTTGGAGGTTTAACACAAATCCATTTTTCTAAGTAGAAAATGATATTTTTTATATACAAATATACTAACATGGAGTTTTTCAATAAATTACATTTATATAAATAATAATAATTTTTTGGGGTCCCCACAATTTCGGGATCTCATGGATGTAGTGATTCCTGATGATAGTTAGTTATGTTTATGGGGTTAATAAAATTACAAGCAAATCAAGTAGGTTCAAAGGTTCACGATGATGAAATTTCTAAGTCATTGAGAAGAAGAATAGTGAAGAAGGTTGGTAAATGTATGACCTTGTACAAAGTCGTGTTGATGAAGATACTGCTACCACCTCTTCTATTACTCCTTCCAAGAAATTTCTAATTATGGAGTAGATTAAGTAGGCTATAGGTGATGCTAAGGTTATTAAAACAAAAAGATGATGAACCAAAAATTGCCAAGAACAAGGAAATTATGCTAATCTTAAAAACAAGTGATGAGTTAGTTGGAAGAAGTAATTATCCTAAGCATAAAAAACAAGTGATGAGTCAATTAGAAGAAGTAAAAAATAGTGTAAGTGCCAAGAAAAGATTGAAGCTAGGTTAAAGGATAGCAAGGGCCTTCAAAGAATACATCTGAATGTGTTCGTAGCTTGCAAAATCTTTAGAAATTCTAAGAGAGATCTTAGGGCTTCTGAAAGAGAGATTGGATGGAGGCTCTTGATGTCAAAGATTCTTGATGAAGGATGACTAAGGAGATAAATGCCCTCAATCACCACTAAGTCAAACTTCTAAAGAGATCAAAACTCATCGAAGGGATTTTGTTGGTCTTATAGTGTACTAATCGTCTAAAATTAGCATTCCTATACTGCGTAGAAATCCTAGTCTTTGGAAAGATCTTTGGATTGATATTTGAGAGAAAAAAAGTGAAAATGCCATTGAACAAATTCCTCAGCAATAGCCAAGTGTCATTGAACTTGATGGTTAAAAGTTGGCTGATATGCCAACTTGGTGACTACTTTGAGAAAGTTAACTCAAATGCAACCATGCCAGTTGTGTGTAGAGGTTGGAAAACATTCCTAGATGGAGGTGTTAGTGTTACTATTATAATCAAGTATTTATATGAGAAATAAGATAAACCACCTTTGGAACACATGAACTGAATTTACCAAAATGGCAATGGAATGGCTAGACGGTGCCTATGGGTATCATACGCAATCTTAAGAGAGTAAAGTCATTTCTTTCACATGTTGTCTTACATGCTTACATGTGTGGTGATGAACATAATGGATAATGTCATATTAGGATGACCTTTTGTAAGAGAAACATGACATATACATGATTGGTCTACTGTTCATATATATCTCCAAAAGGATATTCAGATTTTAAAAGTTACATTGAAAACAAAGAAGACACATCCCATGGGTGGTGGATTGTTTGCTAAAGAATTTGATTAAAAAAATTGATACAACAAGTAGAACATCTATGTTCAAGTTTGTCAATTGAGTAAAGAAAGGAGGGAAATCATGTATGAATCTATTATGTATGACCCACTTCTTGAGCCAAACTTTTACTGGCCAAGGTTACCTAAAACTTGATTCAGCTTCAACGTCTACAAATGTGTGCTAGGTGTCAAAACAAATGCATTTGGGATTGATCTTTAACCGTAAGAATCACAACCCAATGGTGGATAGAATTAACATTTTGGGAGTGTGAAAGAAAATGTCTAAAATTCATTGCCTTCTGGCAATGGGTTTTAAGATCTTACCAAACCCTTCAATGGCATTGTTAGACATGCCCACCATCATCTCAACATGGGCTCAATGGTAATAAGTAATATGTGAGCCTGAGGGTGGTTGAGCCTTGTGCAATAACAACAATAGAAATCATTCCTACCATCACCGATGAAACGAACAACATCATGCAAGCTTTCAAAGGGAGGAGGCTTAGCGGATGGGTCTGAGGGACACAAGGCTCCTTGTACCCAAAGATCTATGTTCTTGAATGGTTAGGTCTAAGGGATTCAACACTCCTTGTACACAAATATTTATGTGCTTCTTCACATAACCTTTGTGCTTCAGCCTCATCTCACAGTGCTTTTTGATAAGAACTCCTCCATGTAGCACACTCCTTGTCTAGCATCAAGATGATATGGTGCCTCTTCTTTGCATTGGGGATGTTCTGTTGAGGTGCCACATCGAGAGACAAAGAGAGATATATGGAGAAGAAGATGGTGGAGAAAGGGAGGAAGTTGCATTTCTGAGTCCCAAAGAGAGCAAGCTATGAAGAAACAAGAGGGAATGGTGTCAAGAATGAGAGAGAGAGAGAGAGAGAGAGAGGGAGAGAGAGAGAGAGAGAGAGAGCTATGGTAGTCTACAACATGGTTGAGTTCTAGAGAGATAAATCTATGAAGAAATATATATATATATATATATATATATGTATATATATATATATATATAGAGAGAGAGAGAGAAGAGAGAGGGAAGATTCAATTTTCCCCCTCAGGGGACCAACTTTTTATGCACTAGCCCCAATATAGGGGTGAAAGTCACACTTTTTAGGCTAGCTACCTCCCTTTTCACCCTTGATTATGTAACTTAACCACTTCCTCATCCTTTCCTTACATGGCCCATTTTTTTTGTTTTTTCCCCTAATGTTGGGTGATTTCACCATGAAGTCGTCATCTTCTCGATCTATAGTTGATGGGATAATGATTTCAAGAGAGAGGCTCATTTACAAAGCCTTTCTTCCCTGAATTTAGCCCTTTTTTGTGTGTGCTTTAGTTCCATTTCCTTTTTCTTTCCCTCCTAACGGATTTGGAAAAAGCATATGCTCAGTCAAAGGGCCATAAATAGCATTGTCGCTTTTTACTTTCATTTCTATTCTAGCTAAAGTTTCAATTTTTTATAGATCCTTGTGATATTACATTTTCCTTTCTTATGCTAATACATATGGACATGGAACCTTTTTCAACATCCTTATCTTGTAAGTTGTTGTCAAACCATTGGTTTCTTAGCCTTTCCATTTTGTGTGCTCATACATAAGGACCATTGCACCTTTTTCAATATCCTTATCTTTTATCAAACAATTGGCTCATTAGCTTTTCAATAATTATTCCATGAACAGCTCTAAGCCTTAATTTCATCAAGCTTTTCAAGGTCTAGTAATCTCTTAGAGAGGGCATTTCTAGTCAATCGCTCTTAAACTACAATTTTGAGATGAGGCACTACATACTCTATTAGCATTAGTTGCTAACCCAAAGCCCAAATTAAATGGAGTATTTTATTGGTGGCTACCTTAAAAGCTTTTTATAGCATGTTGAGATATAAAAATTGAACTTTCTAGGTTCTCACCTAAAAATTGCATTAACTTCAATTAGCATTATGGTCTTGCCTGGCAAGGATGCTGCAAAGCCTGTAGAAGTCTAAGTTCTCACCTAAATTGCATTAACTTGAGTTGTGTAGCTGCGTAGTTCTGGGATTGTTTTCACACCAGTGGAAAATCTGCATTGTGGGCATACCTTTAAGCTCCTTGATCACTAAATTTGGATTTCTTAAAAAAACACAACTTATGACCAAAATGAAAAGGTGAGATAATTAACAGAGGTCACCTCAATAACTAGCTTAGTTGTATAAACTAAAATGTGGTAAAGATGGAGAGTTCTAGCATATTCACGTTTTGTTAATGGTGCATATTCACATTTTGTTGATGGTGCATATTTCATTAATGCCCACTACCGTTGGCATTAATGAAACGAAAGGCAATGCATTAAGCAACCATCCTAAAATTAAGCAAATCAAGATACACACGAAAAACGAAAAGGACCTTTTATTTATCCACTAGAAGTATTATTTCTGTACAGTGGGATATCCAGTGGATGTTTTATGACAACGATAAGAAAGGATTCACATTAAGGCCTCGTCAGTGAGGTCATGCCATGGTGGCACTGATCCCTCATTGATAACTCTGAGGAACTCTGCAGCTTTCTCCTTGGATAAATTTATGTATGGTTCTACAGGATCCACATCAGGTGGACTGTCCTCCACAAGGATGGGATTATTGCAACCACCTGTTGGAACACCATCTTCTTGACTGTCCAAGAAGGCATGTGCATCTCCTTCCTCTGGTGCATGGCATGGCCTCGAAAGAAAGTACCTCGCAAACTCACCTTCAATATAGTGATCTCTGAAGAATACATTTCTTATATCGGAGATCTCGGCGAGCAGAGGAGTCTCCAAGCATTTCCACACGGCACGAGCCCTGCTATAGTCCATGCCATTACCAGCTTTAGGAATAATCCACTGTGCGCTTGGAAAATATTTGCCACTTCTCATCATCTTCAGAAGAGTGACACCTAGTGTGACTGTCCATTTGTTCAATATGTAATTTTCCATGTACACAAAAGCCCTTTCAAATATAGACAGGCGTCAGACAAACGCGGTTCTTCAAGTCACCCTGGCCAAACTGTGCATATAGTGTTCGCCCTCTGGAGATCTCCTCAGTAGACACGTGTGCATGGAAACGAAAGTGAGGTTCATGCAGATCTTTGAGACAGTACCCTACGATTCCCTCAAACGTATGCATCTTTATCTGGCGTAATAATGCACGACACATAACAATACCCCCCGGTGGTTTATTAACATTCCACATCAAGTAGCACCTGACAGTTTTGCCCTGATATTATCGACGTTGACAGTACGCGGGCAACCATCTTCAAATGGAGATGGTGTAGGGTTCCACCTCTCTCAAGCGAGAAGACAGCTTGACTACATTCGTGACGCACAAACTCAACAAGAGAATCCCAGAGAGAGATGTTGACATCATCATTTCCAATTCCGATAGTGATAGAGACCTCCAGCATTTTTAGATTGTTGCGGCTCGGGAACTGGGACATGCAGTAGGTGGGTCTGTTGGATGGATAGCAACCGAAGCCACGGTATCCATGCTCTTCTTCCTCTTGGTCGTAGCATAGGTGGTTTCAAAACTACCTATGATAACAAAGAAATCTTATGCATGTTAAACAGGCGAAAAAAGATATAGATTTTCAGAAACACACACCAACCAAGGACTAAGGAGCGAGCCTTCCATTTGACACCTTTCAAGTTTTCCAAGCCCATAGGACCTTCAGGAGGAGTAACAATTTGAGGAGCCACATTCTCCTTGTTGGAGTCGGGCAATCGCTAGGAGGAGGTTCCCCAGGAATCCGAGAAGGCGACAACGCCTTCGCTCTTCTGCAACGACTGCGCTCAGGCATGCCGAGAAGTATATGCAACGCAAACATCAAAATCTGCATATAATACATTTTCTGAAAGACAGCTACCATGCAAAGCGCGAGAAGAGGAACGCAGGCACGGAAACCACAACATGTAAAAACTCCAACCATAGCGACGAGGAGGCGACAAGCTCCACGCAGACACCGCAGAAACTACCAGGCCGTCGAACATGCCAATGTGCCACGAAGAGAAGACTACCTCCATGCAAACTCGTGTAAAACATGCGGGCGACTCCAGTTTCACCACATAAAAAAACATTTGCGGCACATATTTTATCTCCTTTACATTTGTCTAGTTAACCTTTACAAAAGGTTTATAATAAATTACTCTTGGTGGGTGAGAGAATTTCTTTTGAGAATAGTATAAAGCTTTTTTCTCTTACCAAGCAGTGAAATTTCTCTTTGGTAACTGGTTATTTTTCAATCTTAATACACCACTCTTTTAATTGCTCCATTTCATTATATTTGTGCGGCTACTCCCTTATTTATTGTTTTAGTCCAGGCATAGCCACTTGCTTCTACTTGCTTTACATAAAGGCACTTGTAGAACTATTTATGTTGTTGGATTTCATTGAGCACAATCTTTCACATGGTGCGTCTGAGGACAGCTTGTGCTCCTAGTCACTGCTAATGGATTCTATTATTGTGTGAGAATAGCACATAATGTTTTGTTAGTTCTCGTAACTTGACCATTGGCTTATCGACTTGCAATGAGCTAACCAGCTCCTTTCATAACAGCTGCCCATCTGTGCACGGGCCAAAGCGGCTGTGCACGGCCAAAGCCACCGTCTGCATGTGGCATCAAGGCCACCATCTAATCCTCTGAAGCCATCAGCAAGGTATCCAAAACTAACTCTTCCCAAACCCTAATGACGTTACACTGATTCCACCCTATCACGCATGTAACACTCACAGGATGCTAAACTTTGCAAATATCCTAAGCTTTACTAACACAAATCTAACTTTTCTCAAAGCCGAATGTGCTTCCTTGACGAGCTCCTTCCCTTATCACCGAGCCAACACAGTGTACATAAATGGATGCATGGCAGAAGAGCTGCGGAACACACAATCATTCACAAGTATCCTACTCTAAAACTTAAATTAATGCAAATAATAAATGTAAAACAGAATGCTGTGATGTACAAGAGGTTGATCAATCCCTGCTAATTTCAACCAAAGTTGCAGTAACTCGGCCAGTCCCGTGCAAACACTGTTGAAGACGCTTTTTCCAATCACCTTGATATTGCTTGCTGAGAAGAAGACTTTGCAAATTACACGATGATTATTATGGGGGCTGCAACGCCTAAACATAAAGCCCCATAGAGCTGGTCGGCCTGCTGCCCAGTCAGGTCTACCCGACCTGCTAACCTTATTCAGCTTGCCTGCCCTGCCCATCCTGCCCTGATTGGTGCTCATTCAGACCTGTCCGGCCTCTGGATGTCTTTAACGGGAATTTGCGAATCAGAGGTGTGTTTTAAAAAACGAGGTGGTTTACTAGTAAAGTACAGGCAGTTTGAGGAGGTTTACTGTGATGTACCTGCAGGCAGCAGTGTGATCAGCAATGTGGGCAGCTGTTTAGGCAGCCATGGTGGCGGCTGGGCTGGACAGAATAGGGTGCCCACAAATTAGCAAGAATTCAATAAAGCCCCCATCTACACGTATGCATGTACGTTTTGAGAGGTTGAACAGAACATGACAATGCAGTGGACTACAGCTTGTCTCGGTTAGACAATCTGGCCACTGAGCTTGCATTCCTCAGTGCCTTCACATCAGCCCCCCCTTGCTTTGCTGATTAAATCTGCAGATTTCTAATGTATCTAAACCATATCGACTATAACGATTCAGAGGTTCTCATTCGGTAAGTTGTTACTATGAATACATCTGCAAAAAAATGTATTACATTATATATGAAGATATACATAATGGTTATTCATTGAAGAATTGGCTGTGTAAAAAAAGGTAATGTACTCTCTGTGCATATGGTACAGACAGAGTTGCCAGTAATGTTAATGCCACTCTTGAGCAAGCATGAGAATTTGTGGGAGAAAAGAGCTCGACCAATGGCTTTAGCTACCTGCTAGCGTTGAAAGCAGCTGTGTAAGTGATCATGAAGCACATAAGATGGACTAATCCGTCAGTCTTATTTGGCAAAGCATAGCCTTTGTTTGCTTCTGGCCAAGTAATGCTCCATTTATCACCACCACATCTTCCATGCAAGGTGTTTCATTAGGCCCCTTCAATAGTCAACAGATTAGTCCAAACATCACCACTACTTCAAGCTTCCGTTCCCGAGTTCTAGATCTTTGTTCGTGTGCGATTCAAAACCACTCTTCAGCAAAGCAACATCCTCATCAGTGAAGCTGCTGGCCTCTTTCGTCAAAATGCTGGGCACAGCATTCGCCTGCGCTTGCTTTCCTACTTCAACCGCCCAGCTGTAAACCACCATCCCCAAGATGGCCATTAATATACCAAGAATGTTCTTCAAAGTCAGACTCGAGTCGAACAGAAGCCAACCGAGCAGGAGCACACAAACAGTCTTCATGTGGCCCAGAACTTGAAAAGAGACGGCAGAGAACCTCCCGATGCAAAGGTACTGACTGATGTTACAGAAGACGGCCAATGCACATGACAAGCCTATAAAAAACTGCAACAAGCACCAGATAATCAAATCAATGCATTGAAGATCTGTAAGGTGATGTTCTGATTGGAAAAGTAAACTAGAAAATGCTGCTTTTTACTTACAATAGAGCCCCCTGAGAACGGATATTCCAAGATATTACGTCCATTCAAAACGTAGTCACAGAAAGGCCCCAAACATAGCAGAGATGCGGCTTGGATTGGTGCCGTTTTGCTTAGCAGTTCGAAAGAGCCTATGGAGTATTTCTTCTGAAACGATCCGATGTACTGCAAAAAAATGCACCCAATAAAAAGGAATGTACTTGACAGAGGATCTCAAACCAGCAAGGCCTGCCTCCTTAAGCATTTGACCACACCAAGCCGTCTGCCTCCTTACACATTCAGCCCCACTAAACTGCCTAGCAAGCATATATCATCAAAGGAATGTAGTTAAAAAGAGATCTCAAGCCAGTAAGGCCCGCCTCCTCAAGCATTCGGGCACACCAAGCCCCCTTCTACTTAATTAAGCATTCGGCCATGCCAAACTGGCCCACTCCTTAAGCATTCGGCTGTGGACTGTGGTGAGCCTTGAGAAAAAAGGAATAAGGTTTATCTGAAATCAATTAAAAGAACACTTACAATTTGTTGTAAAGATGTGCAAAGCACAGCTACAACAGCGGAAATGAACCCTCCCATGTTGATATGCACATCTGTGACTGTGCATATGCCAACACCCACGACAACCACCAAGACAGCAGCTTTGATCTCTCTGGTGTAGGTTTTGTTGTGCAGCATCCATTCGAGAACACATACCACAGGTATCATACTCAATTTTGAGATCTATGGGACACAGAAATAAAATTGTTCTTTTATTACTCAAGATCTGCATAAGTCTAATTTCAAATCCGAAGCCATATGCACACAGAAAAAAAAAACTCTTCATTAATCGAGATCTGCATTAGTCTGATTTCAAATCCGAAGCCAAAAAGGCAGTTTTCTAACCTGGTAGAATCCGACAGAATTGAACATAAGGCTTAGGTTCATGCAGACAATGGATGAATTTGCAACAAATGAGAACCAGAGAAGGTCCCCAAAAGGAACATTCTTGGACGACACGTTTCCCGATAACGACGATGACAGGTAGCCCACCAAGGCCGTGACCGTGAAATGGAAGGCGGTGAGGGTAGTGGCTGCATACCAACATATGTGAAATTTTTAGTTTAAGAAGAGGGAGGGGGGATTTGGGGGTCGAGGGATTAGCTTTCAAAAAAAATCAAAGCGATTAATGGCTCTTTAAACAGATCAGTAAGAATCGTGATGAACTTTGTGTCCTCAATAGAAATTTTCCAAACTTTTGCAGGGATCCATGTTCTAGGGCTTGTAGAGAAGCCATTTCAAGAGCTAACATTCTAGGGTTTTGAAGGCATCTATATGAAAAGGTCCCATTATTACTGATATTAGGCATCTGAACAGCTTACAATTTAAGTGTCTTGAAAGCACATGCAATAGCAATTTAACAGGTGGAAGACAAATCGCCAAGAGTTAGGGATCTGTGTTGGCAACAAGTTATCCATGTTTGCAGGTCTAGCAGGGATCTGCTTGTAGTTGTAGGAATCTTTGAAGGGTCCTGCAATTCTAGGGTCGTTTAGGAAACCCTAACAACAGCAGCAAGCACTTCCCTAATAATTCAAGGGGTTGGCAGACAGAAAGAAAAAGCAATGGTAAAACAGGATTGGTTGGAAGGAATAGACAAGGATAAGTGCGCTAATTACCGAAGCGGAAATCGTAGCCCTTGTCGGACATGACCTGCTTGTTGGCCATGATGATGCCAACGGAGCTGATGATGTTCATGGCCCAGGCGCCCACGTCTGAAACCAGGGCGGCCTTCTTCGTGTCAGGGGAGGTGCTGTTGGGCTGCATTTTGTAGAGAGAGAGAGAGAGAGAGAGAGGGGGGGAGAAGAGGGGGGCATGAGCAACGGAGAAATGCGGAGTTGGTGAGGACCGAATGATGAGACTCTTTATATATGAGGGGCTCCCGCCACGTCGGCAAAGTGCCTCAACGCAAGAAAACGTATTTATTTACACAAGGGTACACTCGGCTATTGTCCCCAACCTTTATTTTATATAATAAAAATAAATCAGCCATCACATGAAGAAGCACGTAAAGAAGTGGCAAATTTTTTCCCCCCAAAAAAAAAAGAGCAAAAAGCATCTCATGCCTTTCATCATTACCAAGGAACCCTCACATGTTGTTTTTAGGCTAATTTCATCCATCAGGAAACTTGGCTTCTCTAGTAGAGGTGTCTCCTTAACCTCCTTGATTAAAGACCACTCCTTTCTCCCAAAGTTCCTTGACATGTATATAGCAAGAGCTTCTCTAGTAGAGTTGTCTCCTTAACCTCCTTGATTAAAGACCACTCCTTTCTCCCAAAGTTCCTTGACATGTCATGTATATATAGCAAGACCTGTGCGAGTTCTACACAAGGAATCAAGGACAATGAAAGCAAGTTGTGTGCTCAATAATTACAACTAGATCTTCTCTACAAAGGGAAATAAAAAAGTCAGCCAAACTTTTGAATTGTGTGCCCTCCCAAACTTTGCACTCTTCCCATTTTGAATTAGAACCTTATACTTTCTATTTAGTGGAACCGAAGAATGCACTGGTGCTTTCTTATGGAACCTTGTGTCACAAAAAGCATAGAATGGTTTGAATAAACCTTTTTAAAAGGCCATCCTAATTATTCTTACAATGTGCTAAAGTTTTGTTGCAAAAGTTTGGGGGGGAGGGTGTTGTGCTTCAAATCTCGCATTCAACCCCTCTAGCCTTGTGATGAAAAGAAATTTGGAACATCAAAATTCAAAACAAGCCATGCATTGGTAAGTCATTAGACATTAGAAGCTTAGCCATATTACTTGCAATTGATTAACTCTTTTATTTGCTACAAAATTTATCTTCTAATAAGATGCTTGTAACTTGCCCTCTGCCCATGTAAGATAATCCTTACTACATCAAGTTTGCAACAATTGGGGAACAACTTAAGTTCGAAGCCATTAGTACACTTCAAAGAGAGTTTTACCCTTCACAAGAAAAGTGGGAAAAGGCTAAGCCTTCAAAGGAAGGGATTACTTTTTTCTTAAAAGTTAGTATGCCCTTTCTCTTTACGCTAAAGTGTATGCTAGTTTTGAGTCATTCAAATGTAATGATATGGTCAATTTGAGGTGTGCTAAGGTAGTATGGTGAGTTTTATTGAGTATCTTTAGATAAAATCTTGAAATTTTAAAACTTCTTTCAATGGATTGGGCTAGAAAAGAACATTTGTGAATTGCTATATGACATTTATTTACGAGTGTTACCACATTGATAATGATCTTACAAATTGAACTCTCAAAAAACTTTCAAAGCACCATCTCTTGTACATTGTAGATGTGCACATTCCACTTGATATAGTTTATCAAACTTAGTCTTTTATATGCTTACCCATGGTTATGCTCCAATAACTTTAACTCTTTAGAGTTCATAACTCTAAATCATGTGTATATACAAAGGATATCTATAAGACCCTTTGTAGATCATGTATATGTACAAAAAGACCATTTATCTTTGACTTCCTCTGCTTCCAAATTACCTTTTTACTTCATTTAGATATATTCTTTATTTTGTGAAGTGCATGAATGTGATATCTAGCTAATGAGTAAATACGCTTTAAAGTATTTCTTCTCAATGCCCTTCATATGTTGAATCCACATGATATCAGATACTATCTTATTATTTTTTTAATAAACCCCTCCGGCCAAAGACCCCTTCTCATGGGCATGCTTCCTCAATCTTGACTAACCACCCTCTCGTTTCAAGGAAGATTAATGTGTAAAACCTTATTCTCCCAAGCATAGTCATGGGGTTAGGGCTATTATATATAAGTATAGTCATGGAGTTGGGGCTATTATACATAAGCACATGCAAGAGAACTCTTATTTTACCTACTCTATTCAAAGAAATGGTCACATTTCTCACTTTAGTACCCAAATAGAGAAATCTTGATAGAGAATCTCTTCTCATAAATAACCCTCTACCTTGATGTTCTAACACACCCTTACCCAGCTGTCCATTCAAATCTTTAGATATCATCAAAATGTGATGTTTGAAAAGAAAGTTTCACTTGCTTAGAATTTTCATCAATAGCACTTTAGCTACTAGACACTTGCAAGTTGTTAGAATTGTAAATCAAGTAGCAAATCAAAGGCATGGCTACATGTACCTATACGCTAGGTTTACTTCAAACTTTATTCCTAAATTGGAGAATAAACAAGTCATCTTGGAAAATAATCCCACACTCATAAACAATCCTTGAAAGTACTCTCATAAGATGATGTATTAACAGTCCAAAACAATGCACCACAACCCACTCTTCAACTTGACTTGCCTATCACATCAATCCACCTCCATGGGAGAGATTTTTCATGTAGAAAAAATACAGTAGTTTTGATACTTCATTACAAGTGGCATACTTTGATGGAGAGCATACAACTACCAACAACGTTCATTATAATGATACATATTTTTATAGGATTGCCAATGAAACTTAGGTTCTGAATCAAGTTAGAAGTATCTTTTGTTGTATGGGAGGACATGTATGCAAGTAATGGTTAGTTAGTCTATACCAAATATAAGACTTAGAAAAGTTAAAATGGTTCCCAAATTTATGAAAAGTATTTCAAAAAATTCATGGAATGCTAACCACTAACAGGACTTACATGAATTCTCTATTCAAAAAAATTTATGTAGGACAGCCCTAAAGGTCAGTAAATTAGTACCTTTTTCACTAGCTATGCTCCCACCACACACAGACCCAATCGTCGAGGCACCTCAACTTGACAGTCCTTTGTCACTAGTCTAACAGTGAGCAAATTTTCATGAGGTTATAATTTTCATGCCACCCTCAAAGCACCAGGACCAGTGCTTATGGAAATACTTTTTATGAACCATGAAAATAAAGGGTGGCTATCTACAACAACTGATATATTGGTAATCCAACTGGTACTCAAAGAGAGGTTACCAATCAGGTTAAAAGAGGCACACATTTTCATGAAACTTTTATAAAATGAGGGAAAGAATTTTGGCCGGTCTTATAAAGGTATACACTCTTAGAACTTTTATGAAAAGGATTGTCAAATTTATTATTAGGCACGTCACAGATTAGAAGGGAAATGTTTAAACAACCTATGTAAGGCAATGTCTACTCTGAGCAACCTAAGTTCTAAACTACTCTCTAAGAAAAAGAATTCACCAAACGTTCACTTTTTAGTAATGTCTACTATGAGCAACCTAAGTTCTAGTGACTCTCGAAGAAAAAGAATTCAACCAACATTCTCTTTTTACCAAATTATGCGAGTTGCAACTCACATGAGACCAATATAATCTTTTTATATGACAAACATAGTTACATTCTACATAAGACTCCATCACCGGTAATGACTTTCTAGTGTATAAGTCACCAATAAACACAATCACGAATGCACTGGTGAATGATAACTATTTGGCATCTTTAAAAGATTCTCTCAAAAAAGATCCCTTTTAAATCATATTTTGAAAAAACCATGATGCTTACATACAATCGTATCTTAAAGTACACCAAATTTCTATGCTTTAGGATTTGCTCAAATTGATCTAAAAGTGAAAATGTCCTTAAAAATACACTTTATAAATTAAAAATAAATCCAAAAGACTATTGATTAAAGTGTGCAAAAACCCCAAATAAAATTTTGAGTCTTATGACAAATGATTAGAAAGAATTCATCAACTTTTTTGTAATAGTTTATTTTTAAGTCATCTACATTTTTTAAAAAAAGATACTTTTTAATTCAGTCAAGGATAATGAAGTGATATAAAATTTCTCTATGCTAAACAAATTATTTATTTATTTTAAGTTTCTTTTAAAATTACATTGATTAAATTTATTTTTTATTAAAACATAAAAATAAAAATAAAATAATAAATATATTATTTTAACTTTTAATAATATTTATTTGTTTTATCATAAATTTATTAGTTTAGTAGTTTTTAATATCATAAAATATTAAAGATGATATGTATTAAATTCAAATATGATTAGTATATATAAACATTTCAAGTTCAATAAAAAATGCATATTAGGTATTGATTTTGAATACAGAACTAGATATTGACGAAAATACATACCGGGTATTGATTTTAAATATGAAACTAGGTATTGAGATCTTGAAAGATTTTTTTGAAAATGGAAACTATGTATCCATTTTCAAGTTTTTTAAACACTTTAGTTTATTCCAAATTATTCACTATAATATTTTATTTATTAGTGAGATAAATCCGCTTATTTTGCGAGAGCGAGTGTTTTTTTATATTGATGCTTATAAGGCCCAGCTTCTTTTTTTTTTTCTTCTTTCAAAAATCATGTTTGAAAAATGTGTTTGCCAACATCAATGCTTGAAGTGTAAAGTTTTCTAGTTAGTTCCTGAACATTTCATGAAGTATTGATGTATTTTCTGAACTTGAGTAACTTGTCTCCACTTTCAAATCTGTGCACAGAGCAGATACCCACATCCCGCTCGGCTTAAGTTCAATTATGCATGGCGATGGTGTAGGAATGCCATGTATGTATAAATGTGCGCTAGTGATGTAGAAAGGTCTTCACTGTGTGTGCAAAATTTTTTTTTTAAAAAAATGGAGTTTTTAACAGAACTAATTAGCTGTATGTGGAAAAATGAACATGAATTTGTTTACACGATGAGAAATGTAATTAAACAATGTTTTTGTTCTATATAGATCCATGATGATTAATGAGGAAATGAGAGCAATTGTTTTAAATTGTTGCTATCCACCCAACGTAGATGCAATAAAGAGAGCGGCTAGAGCAAATGGGAGGCTGGACCCAAAGCATTAAAGCGCAGAAGTGCTCAAAAAAGATGAGGAAGATTTATGTGACACGCATCATCAACATGGTTCAAAAGATACACTTCCAATGAACATCAGGTCTTCCAACAACAAAGAGCCAACAAAAGTGTAGAGAAGTTAAGAACCAATAGGAATTTCTTATGGTGGTCCACTGGCAATAAAGGAGTTCCAAAACTTGTGTGTAATAAAAAGACTTAAAGCTTGAGAGGGAAAAGGAGCCCTTGGATTTATTGCAATAATCCCAAGACTACTTTTCTTAGAAGTATGAAGTAAGTATATTGAAATGAAGGAAGTTCCATAGAAAATAGTAAAACTTACAATTCCTATCAAGAAAGTTCCATTAAAAAAATAGTGAAACTTACCATTCCTATCTTGGAAGTGTATTGACATGAAGAAAGTAGATTAGTGAAACTTACCATTACTATCATGGAAGTATGTTGATATGAAGGAAGTTCCATAGAAATTAGTGAAACTTACCATTCCTATCTTGAAGGTATATTGATATGAAGGAAGTTCCATGGAAAATAGTGAAACTTACCATTCCTATCATGGAAGGTAAATTAACACCCTAATCCTAATGAAAAATACTTGCAAGGAAATTGATAAGCTATTTGGTGCAATATTATTTATGGGATTACACATACTAAGTGGATCGTCCCACCAGTGACATACCAAAAAAGAATGGTAAAATTTGAGTTTATGTAGACTAAAGAGAGTCAATGTATTGAAGCAACTATTCAAGATCACTACTCTTTACCATCATATGGTTGAAAGAGTTGCCTACAAGTTATTGGATAGCTTCTTAGACTACAATAAAATTGTGATTTTTAGCATAATTTAGGTTTGAAATGGGGGGTGTATCCTTATAAATGTTATGTCATGTAGTCTCACCAATGCTCCTATATTGTTCTAACAAATGATGGGTATGGCCTATAAGGATTATCTTAAAAATTTCATTCAGATATTTATTGATGATCTTTTGTGTAAGTTCCATTGGATGTTGAAGCTGCCCCTTTGTTTGCGACTATCGACAAGAGTGAAAGGTGGTAGGGGGTTAGTAGAATGTTCAGCCATGGCTTCACCTATATAGACATGCCATGTTGACTAGTCAATCATACATCCAGCAACCTTCATCCATGTGCGACCAAGTATTACCAGTTCAGGTAATGTTCTTGTAGGCATAACTAGGAAATCTCCCATCAGGTGCTTGTTGCTACTACACAATATGTTTCTATTTGTAGTAGCCCCACAACCTTGGTATTCCTACCATGAATACCTTTCACCTTTAAAGAGATGTCTACGAGTTGAGGTTTTTCCAACTGATTCTATGCATTAAAGGAAATTAAATTATAACTAACCCCCATATCAAGCAATGCATTGTAGAACACTTTATCATAAGAGCTAGGCAATGGAATAGACATTCGTAGAGGTGCTATGTGTTTCCTTTGTGTCTCCTTCAACTTCTCCCACAAAGGCTTGTGCGGATCCAACGATAACTTCTTGTGGTTGCTCTACTATCAGATCTTCCTTTCTTTAGCCTCTTGTCGAGCTTGAGCTTTCTTTAGTCATGCTTTCTCCTTGGCTGCCTTCTTATCATGTGTGACCCGTAAAGCTTTCTTAGTAAGAGGAATATACTAATTTTTGAATTTGCTACCACTAAGGAACCCAATAGTCAAGGGTTTCAACACGCATGGTACCTCGAGGTATTATTTCACAAACTCGAAATGGTCCTTTTTCGGTATACTTTAGTTTCTTTTTTACGTTGTTAATGGACTCCGAACATAAGTACAAGGTCTCTCTCGTTGATTTCCTTATCCTTGAGATTATTATCAAACCATTTTTTCTTCTGTTAATAAGTTATATATAACAATTTATTTTTCTTCTTCCAGTTGTTCAAGAATGAGCAGTCGGTCGGCCAACCTGTTACCTTCAAGTATTTCATCATTGCTACCCTTAAGCTGGGTATCATGAGTTCCCAGAGCATTACCGCCTCAACCCCATATACTATCTTAAATGGTGTGCAACCAATTGCAACTTTGTAAGAGGTTCAGTAAACCCATAAAGCTACTATGAGCTTCAATTGCCAATCATTGCCTCGAGCTTTAACAGTTTTTGCTAATATGGAAATGAGAACATTGTTGGTACTCTCAGCTTGACCATTTTCTTGTGGGTGTGGACTTGTGGTATGAGATCATAAACATTGTGGTGAGAGATTGGATTACATCATTTATAAAATGTTTTCCTTGGTCACTTACCAGCTCAAAAGGACAACCAAAGTAGGTTATGATATTCTCATGAAGAAACTTAGTTGTTGCCATAGTATTCGCTTTTCATGAAGCTCTTGCTTTGGCCCATTTTGTGACATAATCTCTAGCTATTAAAATGTACCTTGCTTGGGTGCTATGTGCAGTCAAACTGATGGGTCCCACAAAATCAATGCCACGCGTCATAAAGGGTTCTAGAACTTTAATAGGGTACAAGGGAATCATGTTTGTGGTTTAGGACATCGTTGGAACTTGTCACATCCTCTGACAAATAGTGCATAATCTTTAAAGAGTGTGGGCCCCCAATACCCCAATCGGAGTATTTTTATTGTAGTAATATCCGTTAAAAAGTGCCCACTAGAGATACCCGTTGGTATGCTTGTTCGATGATATATAAGTATTTATCCTCCCTAGGGCAATGTCTCAATATGTCATCCTTACCTCTTCTATAAAGCGTTCGAGCAATCAATTGGTAAGATTCTGCTTCTTCAAGCAACTTCCTTGCTAGATCTTTCCTTAGCTTCTTTACCTCTAGAAAACCATTACCTAGAAAGTTAATGATTTTCTCACTCCACTCTGGTATAGCCTCAACTTTAAACAGGGCGTCAAGTAGATCATCATCTATTCCAATTGGTGCTTTATGACTTCACCATTGGGTACACGGTATAGATGATCAACCATAACATGTTTCTTGCCAAGTCTTACCACCATTGTGAAATCAAACTCTAGAAGAATCAACAAACAACCACATAGTGATTCTAATCACTAGCACCCACATGAAAACCTCATCACCCCAATATCCATTCAGATATATCTCTAGATAGGGTGGCCATGGTGGGTACAAGCTTGGTCCATGCTTGGTCCATGAAGCTTGGTCCATGGTACGACCCATTGCTTGGATCCCCTCTTCAACTATGCAAAAACCTCTCATATCTTCAAGCACATGGCTCCTTGCCCCCTATGTTGTTCTCTTCATTAACTATACCAACCATTGAAATAAAAAGCCTCTTTATTAAAAGCTCTCCATCAACAAACCACCCAAGATCAATCTCTTCAACAACCATGAGATGTGGGAAGCATACACTCTTGTGCCAAATAATTTCGGACCCACCATGGGTAGTAGTCAAAGTAGTAATGTGCAAGAACCAACAAAACAAAAGGTATCAGCTCCTTTTGTTTACAGCCCAAACCACTTCCAACCTCAATGAGGGTTGGCATCATAAATTTCTATGCTAACATTACACCACACATGCTGCCCAACAAACTTCCCACCTCTCAAGGCGTAACCATGAAGCAGGTGGATTGGTCTCTTGCCTACCACGAAACCTCGCAAGACAACTTCACCATATTCCTCCTCGATGATTTACACATCTCAAAACTAGCAACATCCTCACCACCCAAAGCTTGGTGATGTGAGGGCACGTCCATCAGCTTTAGGAAGAAGGGTATATTAATTGTTCCATTTAAAATGGCCTCGCCTATCCTACTCATGTAAGCCTACTTGTGTAAGGTGCTTTGCCATCTTACTCTTTTGTACTGAAAACCTATCTTTTATTAGATAATGTTGGAAGATATGAAGCAGCCTTACTCTGTGTTTAATGCCAAATGGAAAAGTCTATGACTTCATGTATATACTTACTTAATGCTAGACATAATGGTAATGGACTATTTTAACTTACGACCAAGCGTGAACACTAACCATTTGTATATAAGGTAAATTTGGCATTAACAAGACAAAATTGTTCCCCTTGCGATAGAACACTTGTGAGCTCTCTACCCTCTTCTCCTTATTCTCTTGCTTTTGTAGGATCTCCCTCTCATGAGCTTCCTCTCTCATTCACTCTCTTGTAAGATTGATCCATAGTGTGTACAAACCTTAATCTCACCCCCATCAAGGTGATTCAACCTCTTCCTCCACACCCATGATTTTGGAGCTCTCCAGTGTGAATGGAGTGAGCATGTAGATGCCCAATTGACACACGCCCATTTGAGAAGTTACTTTTCATGGCTCTAAGGAAAATCTCCCAACGGCACATGTTTTGGCAAGGCTAGGTAATTTTTCAACTTAGAACACTTTAATTAATGGGAGCTGACACCCCGATTAATTAAAGTATAGTCCAATCTTAGTGTTAGAGTCCGACCTCCAAGTTAGCCCACATGCGCCCACCCCAGAACTCTGCACAACCCAGTCCATGACTTGCATGGTGTTCCCCTATCCACTTGCCCACACCCATGCCTATGTCGATCTAAAAGAGAACAAGACCATGCTCTTAACCTTCAAGAAACACAATTAGAAAGAGAGACAGAGATTTCTTTGTCATCATTACCAACAAAAGAGCAACAAATCTCCCTCAAGTTGGACATCTCCCTCGTTCATGCCGTTCTCCATGTTATCATCAGTGTCCCCCCAATAGGTAAGGCAAGCAAGCCCACCCTCTCCTATCTCAGAGAGAGAGAGAGAGAGAGAGAGAGAGAGAGAGAGAGAGAGAGAGAAGAAGAAGAAGAAGAAGAAGAAGAAGAAAGAAAGAAAGAAAGAAAGATATATGTACAACTAACATAGCTCTCTAAAAGTAGAGGCCAACACAATGATCATCATATGGGAGTACATGGGATATATAAGCCCTAGTACAAGAGAATCTCATCATGGAGGAGTGCCTGAGAATATGAAGCACCAGGGGGAACATCATCCTCTAGTAGAGGGTACACCTCTCTCAACTATGTCAAAGCATGGAGTTACTGACTATGGCCGAGAGGTCCCCTTCTATCTTTCTCACGGTACGTGAGAAGGTGGTGTGGTGGGTGGTGGAGCATGTCCTGGAGAGCTGATGGGAGGATTGTGGTTGGAATCCTATGTGTTGGGGATGCCGAGTATGTCGAAGCGTGCAAGCCCATTCCGATAGGCAGGTGGGGTGGAGTTGACTCCTAAGGTATCATGTGGTGGACCTATGGGGTCCACTATGCCGGTATCCTCTCCTTAAGCCCAAAAGCAACTGGTGATTTGGTGAGAAAGGAAGGGTGGTGGCTTTGTTGGCTGACACTCTCTTAGGATGTCTCTCTATGTCTGTGAAGCTCTAGTAGGAGTCCAAGGCAGTGTTGGTCGGGGAAGTCCATGATCCTGGATAATGGGCCAAAACACTCATGGAAGAGATAGTGGTACCTCCCACAGATCTCATAGTACACTAGGCAGTGACAAGTATAGTTTTCCTCTGTCTTGACTCGTGTGTGGCATAATCTACAAATCTTCTCCTCCCAAGGTCTCCATATGAGCTCTCCATCTCTAAATATGTGCTCTGCCCACCATACCTCCACTCATAAGTGATGGATACCCACAACCAATTGCAATCCACATGGCATGTGACGTGAATACCTAGGTAGCCTAGCTGCTAGATAAAGCCATCCACTACGAGCTTGAGGAAATGATCTCTATAGAATTTTATCTTTGGTGGGAGCTTTGAAGGTGAAATCCATGTGCTATGTGTATGTGGATTCTAAGGAGGTCGAACCAAATAATCCAGATGTCCCCATGGGAGATCCAGATAAAAGGGGAGTTCAAGTTGTACTAAAGAGGTGGGAGGTGGTCCATCTAGAGCCCGTGTCTTGAAAACCAGGTGGAAACTCAGGTGTACCATGCTCTAGTGTCACCCTCACATCCGAGCTATCATGAGGACTTCAGGGCGGCAAGCCTCGGGTATCTCATCATGCTGATGCGGTGGAGGTAGGTGACTGTTTTAAAAAGTGCTTCCACCACCATCGTAAAACCTACCTGAATGATCACATCTCTGGGGACTCATCGTGCTGATGCGATGGAGGTAGGTGATTGTTTGAAAAAGTGTGTCCACCACCATTGGGAACTCTACCTAAATGATCACATGCTGAAAGAATGGTTTACTTCGAATCATGCGAGAGAACATAATGACCTCAGGCCTCTCCACACGTTGCCAATCCTACTCTGATAGATCTAGTCCCTAAAAAGGTGCTCCATACATCAAGGCTAGTGTGACGAGGGTGTCATAGAGCCAACCCTTTGTCTTGGGATCCTGGAAATGGGCCTAGAAGCACTGTCACTCAAGGAGGGCCAAAGATGCATATCCCCGTGTCACTCTAGTGTGTGTTGTTGTGGTCATGCTAAAGCGGGGACCACTAAAAGTAGCTTCGAGGTACACATGATGATGGGACAATCTCCACCAGGGATCCCATGTATGTGAAGCTCAATCTGGATGTATAGGGACAAGAGGTGTTGAAGACCATGACCTTGGTTTTACCAAGGCTAACAGTGAGATCTTGTTGTGTACAAAAAATTTCCAAAGCATCTAGATGTTGTTGAAGCCCCTCAGCTAAATCTAATATGAACATAACGTCATCTACATATAGTAGGAGGAGAATCAATATGCCTGCAGTGGAGTGCCTGGTGCACCTAATCTATCAATGAAGCTTGAAATCTCATTAATGTAGTCTAGGACAGAGAGAGTGGGTGATAAAGGCTAGCCTTGTTTCACCCCAATAGTACTATAGTGATCTCCTGTGACATTCCTCTTGGGGCTCTCACCCATCGTGTGTCTAACCATAAAGAGTGATGATGCTCCAAATCATGTCGAATAGAGCCCAATTTCCTATAGGCACTGGAGTAGTCGGGGCTCGAGGAGAATAATATCAAAAGCTTTGTGGAAGTCCACAAAGTATATCCTCTGGTGGCATGCTTTGCCCTCGTTGATGATGGCTCGAAGGGTGAAGATGTGGTCGAGGGTAGAGTAGCTCCTTCGGAATCCTACCTGTCCTAGGTCCCTACATCCATGTTTGCAAAAGGAACTGAGCTATCTCTAGCAACAATATATAGAGCTTGGCCAATGTGCGGCCAATCATGATGGTCTTGTAGTTATTAGAGTCCAGTGGATCTCCCGCTTTGAGGATGGGGATAATGGTGGACCAGGAAGGTGGGAATCCCTCACACATGGCTCTATTGAACATGTAGGTTAGTAAGGGCAAAAGTGTGTCATCGGCATGGGAGGCAATGGGTCCTTCATGGTCTGGTGCTCACCCATTATGGAGTCTATGAATGGCCATGAGTACCTTCAAGGTAACTTGACAGTGGAGTGGGGTGTGTATATGAAGGAGGTGGTGGAAGATGTGTGAAGGATGGTGGATGGTGGTGAGACAGGATGTGAGGGTTGCGAAAGGGGCAAGAGGGTCCACATCTTCGACGCGCAATAAATGTGGTCTAAGCAAAAACCATCAAGCTCGTGAATCAAAATGGACCTAGGTGTACTAGGGGGAAGGGGGTGTTGGTGGGAGCGTGGGTAGTGTGCACATGAGGGTGAGAAGTGGAGATAGGTGTGGTCGGCACCGACGGGGGGTGGCGAGTTGGAGAAGTCAGGGATGAGGCATGCAAAGCCGGAGATCCTAGTAGGTAATCCATGGTTCTAGAGCCGCCTCAATGTGGAGAGCAGGTGACGGTGCCTGAGGAGGGCCAGCGGGGCAGCCCATTTATAGATAACGAGACCGTGTGTGCAACTCCAAGCTCTAGGAGGTATCTCCCAAATGTTGTCACCATCCTATCCTATGATGATCTCATGAGGCCCATGACACTGATGTCCAACTCCTGTAGTCTGATGGGTCAAGTAGAGGAACCTGGAAGCTTATTATGCACCACTAAATATGTTCAATTGTTTTTCCTGTTTGAATAATTAATAAATACAAAAGATTCTCTTCAAGATCCTCCTCATGTGTTGTAAACCTTGTCTCTGTCTTTGCTTGTAGCTCTATTGTCACTGAGACAAGGGCTCTCTCTCTCTCTCTCTCTCTCTCTCTCTCTCTCTCCCCCTTAGAGGAGGCCTCGTTGGCTCTGCAAAATAAACAAAGGAAGGGGGTTAACAGCACAGTACGAGGGGGCACTAGGAAAGGGAAAGCCCTCATTGGGTAATGGGAAACCAAGCGGGGAAGGAAGTTGCGCAGGGAGCATGGGACATGGCGGTGAAGTGCTCAAGCTCAATGTTTAATGCATCATACCAATTTATACTCCCTAAAATAATAATAGGGCACACAATGAGTGGAAAATTCAAACCATAGAACACTTTTTGCAACTAATTAATGTAAGATTTATAGATTTTTTTTAAAAATCAACTCATTAACCATCACCAGCAATTGCACGACCTCCCATGTTGTTTCCCCCTTTTTTTTTCTTCATCAAATCGTTCTGTTTTCATCTTACATACGTCGAAGTCGTTTTAAAGTAATTTTAAATTCTAGCATACGTTTCCAAAATCCATGGCTACAAACTCACTAAATCACTAATGCATATTCCAATTTTTTACCTTGGGTAGTCTAACATCCTCTCAAAAAAGCAAGCAAAGATAGAGATAGAAGGACGCAATAAAATAAAAAGAAATGCCAAAAAAATGGCAACGCAATAAAATAAAAAGAAATATTTAAAAAAAAAGGTAAAAACACTTTTTTTATTTAGAAGGGAGAGAAGCAGCGCCAGTGCGGCCGAAATCCCCGAGCTTAGCATTCCAATGCTTGTGGACGAGGATGTTGGCAGCCTTGATGTCCCCGTGGATAAGGGAGGCGAGGTACTGTGGATGTCGGACACAACCCTCGCAGGGCGACATGGATACGCTTGGACCAGCTCATAGGTTCATGCCCTTGCTGCTGCTCGTAGATGTTGTAAAGGGTGCCGTTGTGCATCAGCTCCACGGCCACCAGGAGCTTCTCCTTGTTAGAGTCGTGGCAAAATCCCAACAACCTCACAAGGCGCGGATTGTTGAGCTTGGACAGGATCCGGATCTCATTGTCGAAAGCCGCCATGTCCTCCAACATCCGCCGAACGTAGGATGGCCTCTTCATAGCCACCTGTGTGCCGTTGGCCAACACAGCCTTGTACACGCAGCCATGGCTACCTTTTCCCACAGCAATGTGTCATCCACGGCAAAGCCTCCCGTAGCGTTCTCCAAATCCATGAAACTGAAGATCTGCAGACAAGGGGGCTTCCTCTCCCCCCTGTGTGACTCCACCACTGCAGACCCTATTTTGCACGAAAGGTAGCCCACGCTTACAAGATTCAGATCGGCTCTCGTGAAAGGTAGCCCATGCTTACAAGATTTAGATCGGCTCTCACAAAACAACGGGTCCGCGTGGAAGCATCACTCTTGTCCTTGATGAGCAGGTAGCTGTGCACGTATCGAATACAGCCAAAGCGCAGCTTTGAAACCAACCCCCATCACTCGGGCGAGCGCATGGTAGTGGGACATGCGAAGCTAGCAGAGAATCTTGCCTATGTACGTGCGCCCATGCGTGCGAATCCGACACCCCATCCACCCAATGATGCCAAGGAGGCCGCGCGCGAGACCAAGGTTCTTAATACTTAACGTAATCTCTAAGCTTAATGCATTCTCACCCTCGTTTAGGTTACAATGTATATATTATGCCTAGATTACGCGTTTAGGTTATAATGGATCCTAATGCTCTACTCGTCTCTGAAAATCATAGCTCACAATCGAATGCATCAATGGAAACTCCAGCTCCATAATTATTTTTTTAAAACTATTTAAAAAATTCCTATGGAAGAAAAAATGCATCATTCTTCGTGAATCCTCCCTTATGGCCTCCCCTTCTCTCGCATCTCAGCAACCATCGCCTCCATCAAGAGGGGTTGCAACTTGGCTGTTGGCAGCATGCAAATTCTGGCCGGTTTGATTGTTCAATCCTCCCTTATGGCCTCCCCCTTCTCTCGCATCTCAGCAACCACCGCCTCCATCAAGAGAGAGAGAGAGAGATCCGAGCGCTCGTGAGAGAGCCGTATTTGCAAGGTAACTATCTCCAAAATCATGACCCTTCGTGTGTCCTTCACAACTACATATTATTTGATTTAGTTAAAAAACTTTAAAAAAATACCAAACCTTAATCTTCAATTCATTCGAAGCATTCAACTAATTAGTAATGTTTTCGCTCAAAGGTTTAAAAACGCCATCAACTATTTAATGGAATTTCTTTTTCCATTCATTGTAGGTCCCTATTATGCCTAGCTTCGAGAGATGCAAGCACGCGGTTGCTAGAGAGCGCAACATCGCTTCCTTAAAAAAAGTTGTCATAAGAGAATGTCACACGAGAGAATTGAACAACTTTGTCGTCTCTTGGAAGAAACTTTTCTACTTATAATTATGCTATTATTGCAACTTTGTGTCACGAAAATGGCTGCTGACATGTATATTGCAAGATGAGGTTATCTAGTTTCGTTTAGTGGGCGTCCTTGAGTTTATCTTGAAAAAACAAGCATTTTTTCAAGAAGAATAACCAATCTCTCCTAGTTATCCATGGAGTTTCACTTCAAAGTCTTCTAATGAAAAATCATATGCAAAGTTGAGCAACAAAAATTATAATCTCATCGAGTATCCAATAATTGCAAAGCCCCTTTTCTTTGGGAACCAAAATTGTATACAAGCCTTGTCTCTCGGAGGTTTGGACAGGTACACTAAATGTGAGTAAATTACCTATAACTTTTACATTATTACTCATATGATGTTTCCTCTTTGCCTATCACAAATTCAAAAACATAAAGCATAACTTGATTTATCAAGTAATTTTTTATGTGTTCTACTATTTTTTATATTATTTTAAAGACATTAAAATTGTTTAAAAAAATATACTGTTTTGTCCTCCCACCACATCTACCATTTAAAATGCTCAATTTGTATGAATCTAGTGATAATTAGATTGGGGAAGATTAGTAGAATGTGGATCTAAGATAAAATTACAACTCTAACAATTGGATTTTCTTAGATTTATTTTTAAAAATTTGTTATGACTGTCGGAGATCCATTAAATCAATTATAATATAATTCTAAAAAATCAAATATTGAATCTTTCAATCTAAAAGCTCTAGGAATCAATATACTTATTACCATGAATTTATTTTTAAAAAAATTGGCTTAATTTGAGTATGAAAAGGTCCATTTTCAATCCTCCCAAGTGAAAATTTTCATATTGTGTCCTCTCCTCTTTCCAAGTCTAAAACCAATCCTAGTTAGGTTTGGAAATCTAGACTTGGTAATCTTCAAATCCTAGATATCCAAAATTAACTTTTATCCCAAAAACAGCATTAGGTTGAACTTGAGACAGTAGCAAACAAGTACATAAGGTTGAAGAAGCATTAGGGGAAGGTTGAGGTCTATAGGGACCCTTTAAGCTGCCATATTATGATTTTAATGACTTTTTGTTAAAACGTTAAGTTTCTTTGACTTTAGATACCTTCATGTTCTTCAAACGGCTAGAAGTTTGAATTTCAAAGTTTCTCGCCAAAATTGAATTTGAAATCGAGCGAGCAAAACTATATCATGTGACATATCTATGGAAAGAGCTCAACGAGTAGATTCTGGTTCTATAATCTCCGACAAATTTTGAGCTCATATGTAGAAGTTATGGACGTCCGAAATTTTAAAAACTTCCCCCCTCCCCCCCACTTTTTGGAAATGAAAAGTACAAAAAGGCATCTTCTAGAGAATCTTTTGACCACCTTTAATCACCCAACATTTTTGTATACCTGGCATCACACGATTGGCTCTTTTTCTTAATAACCTTTTAATCACATGGCATCTTAAAGGGCCCCTATAGACCTCAACCTTCCCCTAATGAGTCTCTGACAGTTTGTGAATCGAGTTGTACAAGGGCCAAGCTATGCAAACATGAAAGAGTATTGGTTGCAATAGCCTGCTCCTGGATATGCATGCCAGAGAAGAATTGGCAGTCCCCTTCCTATCAAAGTCATCCTAGGTGTTCTCTCTAGATTTAAAGAAGCTTTAGGGAGGGCATCATTTTCTTTCGGACAAAGGGATTATTTTATACTTATGTGAGTAGGCCGAGGGCAGCACCGACAGTGGTTATAGCTCTACATAATTAGGGATCGTGAAACAACATCACACGACAATCGTCGCATCATCAACTTTAGTATCGCAGAGTGACAAAGGTATTCCTATTTTTCTCTCTTTTATATTCGAACAAACTAATGGCCACTTTCAACACTGAATGTGCATCTTCAGTCCACTTTCGATACCGAGAGTGTTATTTGGAAAACAGAGGAAGGGCACGTTCCCTTGTTTATAAATTTTAGGGAAGAACTATGCCAACTGTTTGCCATACTTTATGTATGTTTTTCTTTTCACTTGCAAAAACAAGCACAAAATTCGTATGACTTGAACAACGACGCGTAACTCACATTCAGATGTGCTAGCCAATTTGTAATTATCCTTTTTGTGAGGTACTTCAAGATCCCCATCGATCATAAGAGTATGCATGTAGTTCATTAATAGCAAACATGCCTCTAGCACTTTTTCCAAGTATGTTTACAGATTCATGATCGTTCGATCACTTCAAGGTAAATTTTATAAGTAAAATTGCACGGTTGTATGTTTCTTAATTTAGACTTTGCCTTCGAGATATGTCAAATCAAAACCGCTAAACATTTGCTATAGGTAACATGGTAAACCGAAACTTGGGAAATACATGCCTACGAAGAAGACGTGCTGTAGAAATTAGGACTTCGAGAAAAAGAAAACAACTACTAATGCCAAACACTTCCATGTGGTATAACGTGGAGATGTTATATGAGAAATGGCATTTTAAGTGTGATATTGTTGCCGACAACATTGCACTATGTCTTGGATGTGACATGTGTTCATTTCTAACAAGGCGACATCGTACTGAAAGTAAAAGCTGCATAACTAATGTCAAGCTAGCAGACGCATTGTTACTGGATGCCTGCAAGCATCCAGTAACAGTGCACACATTGGTATACTTACTATAACTACAAAAAGAATATGAGTAGGCAAGCAAGTATAGTGTCCCTACTTCCATATTACATTCGTCAACTGGCTGTCAACAAGCAACCAGCTACATACCCAACCTCTTAGCATCATAGATGTGTCAATGAGTGTCACTTCCACAACGAATGCCATCGTAAGAGACATTTACTGTTGTCAGAGAGTTTTTACGATTCAACGCTACTTTCTGCTGAATCAAATTGAGCACGTGGCCCATTTAGTCGAAAAGTAGCATGTTTTACTGCGTATACTCTGCTACATACATTTTTGAACAACGCTTTATCTTTGAGTGTTTTGTGTTAGTATGAATTCAACTTCATGTTTATTCGAGCACACTCGTGCACTTGTACAGGCGTCCAAGTATTCTAGTTACATAGTTAAAAAAGTTGGATAATCCCGTTTTGTTTTTTTTCCTTTTTCTTCATGAAAACGTTTTCACTTTGTATTCGTGCATACATTTTGTCATGATATTTTTACATTCGCGCATATGTTTTATTAACAGCTTTAAAAATGCTTCATTTATTAAATACTCATTCTTTTCTCTCTTTATCGCATCTGTGCATACGTTTCCAACCACCATGCCTACAAACACAACAATTTACCTAATACATAAATATATTCTATTTTTTAAACAACTTTACATATTCTTTTCTCTTCGTCTCTAATGTAGAAAAATGTCAAAAATAATAATAAAAAAGAAGTAAGAGAAACAAGAATGAAAAATTTTACAAGCTCAAACAATCTAATTATTAAAGTTGCAAGCATAGAACCAAAGAAGAATCGTGGTAGGCCAAAGAAGTTATCTAATGATGAGGCATTATGTGATCAACCCAATATCAATGTCAAAGCTCTTGAGCTAAGTGTGACAATATCAATAGATAGTAGTAACATTGATGATGAATTATTAAATAATCTTCATTTATCTCAAAAGGAGATCCCTTGTTAGACGTACATTTTTTTAAATCATAACTATCAAAATGATTATTAGAGTTAATTATTACAGTCAATAAACTCATTCAAAAAGTACCCTGGATGGGATAAGAAAAATTCTACTGACGGAATTGTAAAATGTAGAGCTTTAAGGCAAAAAAAATGTACACATTTGATGGGATGATAGCTTATTGTATGAAAGATCTACACGAGCCTCATTATAAAAAGAAAATAGAAATTTACATGTTATATGGTATGGATGATCTGAAGAACAAGATTTATCCCACTTCAACAAACATTTTTGATACAACATTGATGTTTTGGAAGTTCTATTTAAGCATCCTTTAGGCAATAATATATGCACAACAATTCAAAATGATTAAGACAGGAAAGTAGTACACATCTTCTAATTGGATAACACCATATCAAGGTAAAGGAATAGAGCTCCGAAAAGTTGATACCTTATGGAAGACAATGGTATATCCATCCAACATAACAATGAAAGACATCTTTGATATTTTTATTAACAATCAAAATTTCAATGCTTCACATCCAAGATTAGATTGGTTCATGAATAGATAGAAAAGTAATGAGAATGAAGTTGATGAGTTGAGATATGCCTACGAAATTGATGAAATAGTACATAATATATACAAGACCAAAAAGCAAACAATTGGAATAATAGAAGAAGCGCACACATAGACATGGAAAGGAGATAGTGAAAGAGAACAATATTACCATATAAAGAGAAAATGATGCCATAGATACAATGAGGAGAACATCCACAAGATATAATATATTTCTCTGTGCAAAAAGAGGAATACATATTGGTATTGTAATAACATAAATATAGATGAATGACAATTTTAACATGTTTTTCAAAATTGAATCCATGGAAATTTTCATCATCAATAATGAAAATCGATGGCTATAGTTTAGTGTTTGTCTTTTTGAGTTAAGAGATCATTTAGAGGCAAAAAGGACCCATTATGTACACAGAGTACCCATAAACAAAATTTATTACCAAGTATGTAGAATATGAATTAGTCGGTCGCTTAACACGAGCAACTAGTAGAAGGTTGAGATTTGGGCACAATTGTAGACTAACATACTCTGAATTTTGAAGTTTTAGGCCTTGATTCTCATCAAAGTTCAGACATAAAGTTCGTGTTTTAGGGAACACATGCACCAGACCACCTTCAACTGCACCCCCTCGTCGTCTATCCCTTTCATCTGTGTCCTCCTTAGCCTCCCTCGTGAGAAGCATTGTTCAGACGTACAGGCTTGAAGAATGAGCTTTTTGCTCAATTTTGCAGTAAGCGAGGCGGTTGCTTCAGGTACATGATGACACCGAGGTCCCAAAATAATCAAGTGGAGAGAGACCTTTTGTTTCGCCTTTTTTTGCTTGGGTTACTCGTCACTTCCATTTCCTTGATTGCAAGCCCCACAATATGGGGGTCTTGAAAATTAAAGAGAGTTTCATACTCAAGCTTCTCTAGTCCTTCAGACTCCTAAATGATCCATGAATGGCGCATGTTAGAACACAAATGGGACACCCCAATGTTCCCCTCTTCCCCACTCACATGCATACGCATGCAAACAACAACAACACAAGTGCACAAGAAAGAGGTAAGCAACCCCAAGGATGTGGAGTTGTTATAGACTACCTTGTCTACGCCCGTCACCATTGGGACAGCTTAACAACAAACACTAATCTTGTTTTAAAGCATACCTCTAACACCTTTGATACATCTTTTGGAGGATTGCTCTGAATACCAAACAAGTTGAGTGTTTTTTGCAACAAAATTTGGCACGTCCGTACAAATTGCCCCTCTGCTACGACGTTCTCCACAAAAATAAACGGCTGCCAACAGGCGATGAGAGGACTATCAGCTGAGCTTGAGAGAAACAATGCTCGATTGTTATCATGCAGACTACTGGCATTCAACGCTTACAGTCAGAGGGATTTGTAATAAACCTTGCCAGGCTTTAGCAATCTTATTGCCTCACGGAGAATTGTTTTCGCTTCTTTGTCTTTAACACCACACAGACAGTATACACTCACCTACAATCCCAACAACATGCTTAGGTGACCAGTGGATACACGTTGGTTGGGAATGTTGGTTGTTAGAGGGAAAAATACCAGAAAAATAACAGCGATGGCAATGAACAGTTCCTCACCAAATTTGAAATTAGATACTTCCAAGGAAAACAACAAGCAAGGGAGTGCAAGAAATGGAGGACATTCAAATAAGTAAAAATGACTACATAGAGGCTCACCAAGTGTTCAAGACTAGAGCTTACCTTGCCTTTGCCATAACATATATCGTTAGGTACTTCGCCACCATAAAGCCACAAGAAGTAACTTCCCATGTGGGTGCGTTGATCCGTCTTCCGCATTCTCTCTCCATTGTCACATCGGAGAGCTTCCATGGCTAAGAGAGTGAAGGTAGAGCTTCAATCACCTTGATGGATGTGAGGAGAAGGTGGCCTACATGGTGGTTCTCACTCACAAGAGATGGGTAGAGGAGAAGCTCATGAGAGGGAGAGACCTACACTCAAATCATATCCATGCAAGCAACCATCAAACTATGCAACACAAGCAAGAGAGTAGAGAAGAGGGAGAGCTCACGAGTATTCTATTGCAAGGGAATGAATGTCTATTGTTTAATGTCAAAATTGACTTGTGCTAAAGTTCACACTTGGGCGGAGAAGGGTCATTGGCCACTATTTCTAGCCTTACGCAAGTATATACACAAAGTTTAAGACCTCCCTATTTGGCATTAAGCTCAAGGTAAAGCCACTTCATAAAGTCCAACGCCATCTTACAAAGAATAGGCTTTCGTTACATGTGGGTATAATGGTGAAGCGCCGGTGAAGCGCCTTATAGTAGGACGGGAGGGCGAAACCATGTTAACCGACAAAGTGGTTAACATACCCTCCCTAACTGTGACCGCATCCTCGCATCACCAAACTCGGGTGGTGAAGATGCTGTCAATTATGGAGAGCTGTGGATGGTCGAAAATGTAGTCGCTAGTTAGAGACCAATCGACTAGCTTCAGGGCTCTTGGCGTTAGATTTTGGTTGGCCCTTGAGGTGGGAAGCTTGTATGTGGTGTGGTGTTGGCGTAGTAATGCTTGATGCAAGGCCTCATCTCAAGGGTTGTGTATAGTCTTATCTTTTGACACATCACACACATTGGGGCAATGACTCATGGCTAGACCTATGACATCACTGCTTATCACATTCACACATAATATCTAGTTATAATTGGTTGTTCACACACACAAACACACTAACACATACTAAGAGCTAGTTCACACACACGAAGTTTCGAATACCCAACAAACCCCCCTTCGGAGTGAAGGTGGTGAGACCAAGAATGCAAAGCAAGTAGCTACCTTCTAACTCCATCACAAACTGCAAGGGAATGATCTAGCCATGCGCACCTCCCGTGATCTGCATAGTGCTTTTCTTGTTGTTTCTCAAGCTTTTTAAAACACTTTGTTTCTTTGTGGCCCACTCCTTTGCAATACCTACACGAGACCTTTTTATTGCTTTTCCATTTCCATGCTCCGACACAAGCCTTTTCGTGGTCAAGGCTATTGCTAGCTTGTTGTTGCTCTTTATTTATTCTATCTTTCTCAAGAAGCAAAGCCACTAGGCTTTCAAAGTTTGTAGCTGACACATGAAGAATTTCCAAAGACTGCTCATACCGAGTGACCCCTCACATGCTCTTAATGAGTACAACAACCATGCTTTTATCTTCAGGCTCACATTTAAGACTAGCAAGTTGCTGGACTATTAACCCAAACTTGGCCAAATGATCACTTAATTCTTCATTTTCATTCATCTTAATATCATAAAACTTGAGGTTCAGAAAAACCTTAGTGATTACCAAAGTACCTTCCATTTTCGCACAAATTTGCTTGGCTGTGGATTTGAAGTCTATGTGATGCACCAAGGAGTCTGCAAGGCTTAGGCCAATCAAGGCAATGGCTCTCTCATTCCATTGCCGCCACATCTTTTGCTTGTCTGGTTCAGTATCTCTTGAAACTTGGTCGTCTCTTGACACTATCTCCCATACTCCCTCTCACATCAACCAGAGCTGCATTTTGGTTTGCCAGGTAGGGAACACGGTGCCAGAGAATATGTTGATTGCTGCCATGATGTCGAAGCAGAGGTAGGTTCAGTGGGCATGCAAAGATGAGATGCTAATGGTGACGTCATAGGAGAAGTTCAGCGCAATCGGGAAGCTATTGCTAGCAGCAGTTAAGGGCGCATCTATGCTCGTGCTCTACAGCCGCCACTGCAACCATACCTGCCGGGCGGACAACCGGCGTTGACACCTTCAGGCCGGCCAACAATGCTGCAGAAGAGGCCAGTGTGCATGCAGGAGAAGAGGTCACCGACAGCACTGTGTGACCATGGCCACGGAGACAAGTGCAGCTGTGGCACCATAGGCTATGGAGGTAGCTCTCTTAGAGCTTACGGTGAGATGGAGGTGAAGCTCTCTTAGAGCGTACGGCCATATGATGCCGGTTAAGGACACGGACACGGCAGAGGACGCAGGTACATTGCCAATTGGGAAGAGTGCTCTAGATGCTGTGAATTTGATCACAGGGGCTGCGAGAAAGAAATAAAGATATATTAAGCGTCTACTAAAGACCCAATGGGCCTATGAGACCAAAGTGATACAATAATGTCCATGGCATATCTCATCATGGAATGGAAAATAAACCAGATAGAAAACATAAACATAGATATCTCACGGGGGTGATACAAAATTGTCCATGGAAACTCATCATGGAATACTAAGAACATAGAAACATGAGAGCAACATTAGCTCCGAGTAGATGGTATACCACTCTCCAAAATATCAAGCATGGGGCTAACGAGTATGGCCGAGAGGTCTCCCTCAGCTATGTCACGTGGAAAGGTAGCTTGATGGCGGTGGAGCATCGCCTGGATTTGGAGTTGATAAGGTGATTGTGGCCAACGGGGGGGCCGAGGGCGTCGGGCACGCTGGAGTGCAGAGGCTCGGTCCGAGGTAACTCCTCTCAGGAGGCGAGGTAAGTCCAGAGCAGCTCGTGGAGGGTCCACAAGATCCACTATGTCGGTGTCCTCCACCTCCGGAGTCCGGAAGAAACTGGTGATTGTTGGCTGGTGAGGGAGGGGGCGGGGTGGCTGGGACGAGGCTCTCTCAAGAAGGTGTCCCTATGTCTGCGGAGCTCAAGCAGAAAGAGGCCCAGGCAACACTAGTCCTGGAAGTCAATGATCCTGGAGAGTGGACCGAATCCCTCACGAAAGACAATTAAACCTCCCACGGATCTCATAGTATACTAGACAGCGGCATATGTAATGCTTCTCCGTCTCAACCTCTGTGTGGCATAATAGTCGGCAAATCCTCTCCTCTTTGGGTCTCCGTATGAGCTTCCCGGCTCTGAAGATGCGCTCAGATCTACCTGTCTCCACTCTGAGGCAGTGGGATGAAACCCGTATCTGGCCAATCACAATCCGCATGGCATGGGACATGTGAACACTCAAGTAGATACATCAAGGCTGGTGTGACGAGGGTGTCAAAAAGCCAACCCTTCGTCTCGGGCTCCTGGAAATGTGCTTGGAAGCACTGCCGCTCAAGTAAGCTTAAGGCTGCATATCCCCGCGTCACTTTGGCCTGTGCTGCGGGAACCATGGTAAAGCGTGGGCCACTGAAAGTGACACCAAGGTAGACATAGGATGAGACAATCTCCACAGGATCCCCTCTATATGTGAAGCTCAATCTAGATGTGAAGGGGTGAGAGGTATTGAAGACCATTATCTTGGTTTTACCAAGGTTAACAGAGAGGTCCCGCTGAGTGCAAAAGTCATGTAAGGCATCCAACTGTCTCTGAAGCCCTTCGGCTGAGTCTGAGAGAAGGACGATGTCATCTGCATAAAGTAGTATAAGGATCAATATGCTTGCCAGTGTGGGACCAACCCTGCCTAACCCATCAATGAAGCTCGAAATCTCATCAATGTAGAGGCCGAAAAGAGTGGGTGATAGAGGGCAGCCCTGTTTCACCCCAATAGTGCTGGAAATCTCTTGTGATGTACCTCCTGGGGCTCTCACTCATCCGGTGACGGACTCATAGAGGCGATGATGCTCCAAACCATGTCAGATGGGACTCCGATCTCCTGTAGACGGTGTAGGAGGCGGGCTCGGGGTACAGTATCAAAAGCTTTGTGGAAATCCACAAAGCAGCAATAGATCCTTTAATGTCGTGCTCTATCCTCCCTGGCTCTTTGCAAATGAACTAAGCTCCGCCTCTAGCACTGATCCACAGAGTTTGGCCAATGTGTGGCCAATCATGATCGTCCTGTAGTTATTAGGATCGAGTGGATCTCCGGCTTTGAGGATGGGGGTGATGGTATTGGTGGACCAAGAGGGTGGAAATCCTTCACAAAGGGCTCTATTGAACACGTAGGCTAGTAGGGGTGCCAGGGTACCATCAGCATGCGAGATGTACTCGATAGTGAGTCCCTCATGATCCTGGGCTCGCCCATTGCGTAGTCTACAAATGGCCTTGAGGACCATGCCCTTTGTGAAGAAGGTGGAGGTGGTGGGATGGGGATCTGGTGGTGGGGGTAGAGGTAGCTGATGGGGGATATGATAGAGGGAGCGTGCATAGGAGTGCCATGTGTTCGGGCAGGTGATAGGTGTGGGAGGGCGATGTTCTCGGAGTTTCCTCCAGGCCTCTTTGCAGTTCGGCCCTAAGAAAAGTCGGTATAACTCATCCTCTTTCTGAGCATAGAACTCCCATTTCTTGTGTTGGGTGAGCCGTTGAGAAATCCGTTGTGCTTGGCACTTTGTGATTTGCCCAATCCGTACCTCATGCTTAAGATGTGGGAGCGTGTCATACCAACAGTTCTGGGGCATGGAACCGCAAGGTGGCTTGGAGGTAGACTGCCGCGTGCAAATGAAAGTAGTGGCGGCGGATGTGTGGAGTATGGCGGTGAGCTGTGCTGTGAGGGTGGATAGGGGGACAGTAGGTTCCACATCCTGAAGTTGGCGGTAAATGTGGTTGGAGTAAACAAGGTCAAGCTCGTGATCAAAAAGGACCTGAGTGTAATGTGAGATGGGGGGTGGTGGTGGAGGGATGGGTGGTGTGCAGGTAAGAGTGAAAGAGAGGTAGGCATGGTCAGCTTCAAAAGGGGGTGGCGGAATGGAGAAGTCGGGGAGAAGCTATGCTAAAGCCGGAGATCCCATAAGGTAGTCCACAGTGCTAGTACCTCCTGAGCAAGGGAAGGAGGTGAGGGCGCCGGAGGAGGGCCATCGCGACATCCCATTATAGATAACGAGACCATGTGCAGCTCCCAGCTCTAAGAAATATCTCCCTTACACTGTGACCTCCTCACGGTCCTGTGATGATCGTTGCAGCCCTGTGTCAGTGATGTCCAGCTCCTGTAGTCTAATAGGGTCGTCTAGATCGAGTAGTGGGACCTGGTGACTTCTCGTCTTGGCGTTGAAATCCCCGAGTAGGAGGACTTCCCCCAGCTGTGAGAGCTCCATGATATCCCCAGATAATGGTAAGTACGGTGACTGGCCATGCTGTGCGGCGTAAGGGGAGTGGCGTGGTGCAAAATAACACACAGAGCAATGTGGATGACTCTGTCACTACTAAGCTGTAGCCGCACCCAAAGATACCGTGCATCCTCGTCCTTCCGGACGATGCTGAGAATCTGTCGGAGATGGGATCTAAAAAGGACAGCTAACCCCCCAGAGCCACGTACTACTCCTAATGTGTGGGTCTCGCCTCGAAAAGTGGACCCCCACTCATACCCGGCTATGTATGGTAAGCCCCTCTCAAGGCTCTGATGAGTCTCTGTATAAAAAATGGCATCCCTGCCTGTGAGAATCTCGCTCAAGCCTCCTGGATTCGACCACAGCGTGCCATTGCAGTTCCATACTGCCAACCTTAGGTGTTTGGTCTCATAGACCCCGCGTCCCTATTTGGGATGGCACTCAGTGATAATGACTCTACCATCTCTATAGATAGCCCACTTGCCTGCTCTGTGGGCCTCATGAACAGTCACCATCACCTCACGCCGGTGTGCCACCTATGCTGGAGTGAGATAATCTCCCATGTACACCTGTGTGCCCTTGAGGGCAGCCCGCTTGTCTAAGAAGACCTGTCTGCTGGTGGCACCAGGGAATCTAATGATGAGGGGCCGCTCTCCTGTCATATCCTTGCCTGCCCTCCATGTATCTACAAAAGGGGGGGAAGGGGGGGGGGGGGGGGGGATCCCGTCCACTCCTAGCATCTGGCAAAGCGTCATGGCATCCTCCTTGGGGGAAGCCCCCGTACTCGCACATGGAGGGCCCTATCCTTCCTGCGTTTCTCCTCCTAGAGAGTCTCATGTATGATGCTCTGTGGGGGGTTTGTGCTTCTTCACCACCTCCACCCAATCTTTCTTAGTGGTCTGCAATTCTTCCCGCAGCTTATCACTCGCAGCTTTCAACTGCTCCAAGTCAGTCCTTAAACCCTCCTGAATATTCAGTTCCCCTTCCTCCACTGTATGGTCCTTGACCGTAATCTCCTAACCGCCCAAACAGAATCAACAGTTGAACTGCCTTTACTACGATGAAGTCCAACTTCAGGAAAGGGTGATCACTACATCAAACACCTCAGCAGATGCATGGACAGAAAAAAAACTATCATTACTGGCTTTATAGCAAACATTTTTCCTTGATTTTTTCTCCATGTTTGAACAAAATGCTATGTTCAATCAAACATATAAGCCTAATCAATTGATGTCATCTTACAAATAATAATTAAGTTTGAGTCCAGATAATGTCAGAAATGATAGGAGGATGTACCACGGCATCCATGCTGTTCGAAGGTAGAGACAAAGAGTTCATTGCTTTCACTTTAATATCTACTGGAACTCCTGCTCGAATAGCTGCAAAACAAATCACTCCTATGTTAAGTTATAGATTCACATAAGTAACCAAAAATCAGGCAAGCCAATATCCTGATCATAAGCAACTACAACAGCATGAACAGCAACAAAGACATCAAGTAAGAGCGAGTGCAAGCATCACAGCAGCTCAATATGCCACAAATACTTTTTGTATCCCTTTTTACCATTTTGGACCATTTGATTTGGCCAGAGCTGACCTACATATTTCATTAACTTTGACCAACATTCACCTTTGTTTTGACTCACATTGACCAACTTTTGACTTAGGTTGACTGGCTTTGAAATATTGTTTTATCTACATTTGACCGTCAGCAACAGTATTTTGACTATTCTGGGACCCATTTTTGGATGAATAAAAGCACAATTGATAAGAAGCACATCACAATATTTTTTAATTTTCGCCTTTAATTTTACTTATGCTTTTACTTTCGCTCTTGTGCTGCTATTTTTAGACTACACTTGTCAAAATCAAGCAAGACTGAAGTCAAAACAATCCTCTCTATGAGCTCTTTCATTTACTCCTCATATTTTTCTTCAAGAATTGCAGGTTCAATTGATGCACAATGTTTCTCATATGTTGCTTGTGGCCTGGAGACAATGACACGCAATGTGGAGGATGTAAAAGAGACAAGGCTACAATCATTGATGGCTTCACGTGCACACACACACACACCGACTATGTGTGCGTACCACCTGTCTCACCGCAAGAAACGAGCACAACTGGCTGTTTGGATGCTCCAGACAGCAGCCGACTGCATGGCTGGCTGCCGACTGGGCATCCAAGTCCTCCAATATGCTGATGTTGATGATGTGGATGCTGCTGATGGTAATGATGATGGTGCTGAAGTTGATGATGATGATGCTGATCTGATGCTGAAGGTAATGCTGCTACTGCTGATGCTAGTACTGATACTGATGATGATGATGTTGGTGACCTAAATGCTGACTTAAATCAGGGATTAAGGCTGTTCATGCCAAGGATTAGCCATGGCGCGGGCGTGCTCGTGACACTCAGAGTTTGCAGATGACACAGCAGCAGCATAATTATCATGAGATGTGGAGAATCTTCAGAGATTTGCAGAGCCAATAGAGATCTTATGTCGTGCATCAGGAGCGCAGATCAACTGGCACAAGTCATGTGGATTTTGGGTTGGCTCTCAGCCCGCCCCAACTTGGCGTCCAGTTGAGCTTTCTAGTGGATCCTGAGGGACACTCCAGTCCGTTATCTTGGATGCCAGGTGGGCATCGATATCTCCCCAGATCAGCAATTAGCCCCTCTTCTACTGAGCATTCGGAAGAGGCTTCTATACTAGAGTTCAGCCAGGCTTTCCTTAGCCGGCCAAGTGGTGGTGGTGAACCAGGTTCTTGCCACCATGTTGTATATTACTTCTTGCTGGGCCTTCTCCCGGGCTTGCATCAAGTTCAGCAGTTACGGCAACTTTTTCTGGGTTGGCAGCGACCGGAGGCCTTCCCGGGCCAAGATGCCCTAAAGAGTGCCGCGCCACAGAGGGGACCTAGGTATCATCGACCCTACCATTCAAAGCCATGCCCTGTTGGGCAAGTTGATTGATAGAGGACTTCTTCCAGGGGGCGAACCATGGAAAGATTTCCTCCTGGCCAGGATATCCACCTGTACTTGGCTATGTTGCAAAGAATCTAAAGGTTCAACCATGAATTCTCTCAATGATACTCGAATAGTATCTGTTGAAGTGTTCCGCCTCATAGTAGTAAAGTACTCATCCAAGTTGTTAGAAGAATGCTTGAAATTCTCTGCAGTGTTGAAAACTTTATCCTCTGGCTTGATATCGATTGTGTCATTCCGTATGGGTAAGGTTGAAACTAGTGTTATATCTGCTTTTGTAATCTCTATATCTTCAAAGAGTCCATCGTTGGTGACTCATCATCTTGAGATAAAGATGTAACACGCGGAAGCTCTGGGGTCTTCTTTCAGCCCTAAACACTCTTTGAAAACCATCTGATGCAAAACGCAGATATAGAGAGAGAGTAGAGAGAGAGAAGTGCTGGAAATTCAGTATATTCATATGGTACAAAAAGGTACTTCTACTACAGCCCTAGGCTGTCTTCATAAAAGGTGGAACACACCCAAAATCCTCTACTATTGGGACCCACTCCCTAGTGGAGTGAATGGCTAACACAATGAGCACAGTTGCTATTTATATGTGTCTTGGACACTTGGTGTGCTGGGCGACTGCTGGTCCACCAGCCATAAATGCAGTAAATGCTATTTAATACAGCCGACTGGTCCTCCTCCTTGCGCCTGCTGCTGCCCCTATTTTCCGGTCCTCCTCCTTGCGCCTGCTGCCCCTATTTTCTGGTTCAGCCGACCATGTCCATGAGCAGCCGACAGCCATCTGACCTTCAGCTCCAGTCTACACTGCCAAAGGTGCTCTGTGCTCTATCATCCTGGTTCTACTCTTTATCTGGCTACCTATTCTGGATCAGCGTCTGAAAATGTCCATGGTATCTATGATGCACATGACATCCCCCTCTGCTAAACTTGATGACAGGATTCCAACCTGCTCTTGGATGACTGTCATCATCCCAATCCTGTCCCGAAGTCCCTCTGTCATCATCCATCCCTGGCAACCCTTTTTCTCTGAACATCCGGCATGTTCTCCAAACCACTCTGTCTCTGACGAAGATCTATGCATCTATTTTCCTCTAGTCCACAATCCATTCCTGCCCTGACTCTTAACACCGTCTTGGTCTTCATTCCTGAGAAATGAGTCTGGCACTCTCACATAACCCTTGAAGGATAAACCTCCCTTGGGACCGTTGCCTGAGAACCTATCTGGCTCACAGAACTGCCATCCCCTTTGGCACTGTGGAACACAACCAACAAACCTCCCGGGAGTTCTTCCCGATCTATGTTCCCTGCCTTGGGCTTTGAATCCGTGTACTTTCCTGTACCTTGGACCTGTACACCATCATCTGGGACTGAGTCAGTGTTTAGCTTTGCTGAGCCTGAGGCTCTGATACCAATGTAACACGCGGAAGCTCTGGGAGTCTTCTTTCAGCCCTAAACACTCTTGGAAAACCATCTGATGCAAAACGCAGATATAGAGAGAGAGTAGAGAGAGAGTAGAGAGAGAGAAGTGCTGGAAATTCAGTATATTCATATGGTACAAAAAGGTACTTCTACTACAGCCCTAGGCTGTCTTCATAAAAAGTGGAACACACCCAAAATCCTCTACTATTGGGACCCACTCCCTAGTGGAGTGAATGGCTAACACAATGAGCACACTGGCTATTTATATGTGTCTTGGACACCTAGTGCGCTAGCCGACTGCTGGTCGGCCAGCCATAAATGCAGTAAATGCTATTTAATACAGCCGATTGGTCCTCCTTCTTACGCCTGCTGCTGCCCCTATTTTCTGGTGCACCCGACCATGTCCATGAGCAGCCGATAGCCATCTGACCTTCAGCTCCAGTCTACACTGCCAAAGGTGCTCTGTGCTCTATCATCCTGGTTCTACTCTTTATCTGGCTGCGTATTCTGGATCAGCGTCTGAAAATGTCCATGGCATCTATGATGCACATGACAAAAGAATCCAAGGTTTTTTAAACATCATCTTGTTGTTCTTCTGAAGTCATGCTGGAAGAATCCTCGATGTTGTCATCAATTGACTCAATAAAGTTTGCCATATCTGTGTCAAGGTTAGGACTAACATCAAGTGCATGAGCTGTTGCATGTTTTCCTTTTGAATTATCGGAGTAGTCTTCTGAAGTTGAAGAATTTACATCACGGTTTTGAGGAGCATTGGGTCGTTTAGGACATTCAAACCATCTATGATTGCCATTACAAATTGTACACAATCCTGTCTTTTGTTGTTCACGAGAAGGCGAAGCTATTGTAGGACGAGAAGTGCAAAATTGGTCATGTCCAAAGTCCCATCCACGATCATATGCATGTGGTTGAAGGAATTGATGACATTGAGAATGATTAAAAGATGACCCCTCTTGTCAACGAGGTTGCTGCAAATGTTGCCAAGGGGAGTTGGGTCGGAATTGAAAGTTGTCGAATGAGGATTGTTGATAACCTTCACGAGCCATATGTGAACCATTTCCATAATAACCTTGAGAGGCCAATGTTTCAGAATTAGGATTCAGATCCGCTACACGCTCGGCATAATGAATGGCAGTAGCAAGGTCGACAGGGTTGTACTTTTGGCATTTGCACATCGGTACGAAGCGTGGGGTTTAAACCTTCAATGAAGGCATGAAGCTCGTCCGCTTGGGACAAAGAATCAATCTCCAGTATCAGATTAGTGAGTTGCGAGATATAAGAAGCCAAAGAACCAGTTTGGTCTAAGTGGCGTAAACGAGTTCGGGGTTAAAAATCCACATTGGCAAGAATGAACTGCTTATGAATGACCCACTCAAATTTTTCCCACGTCATAACCGTTTTTCCAACATGTTGTCGCCGTTGCCACTAAATTAAGGCAATATCCTTAAGTAAGGATGCAGCAAATGTAATCTTCTTGGCGTCGGTAAGGACCATTGAGTCAAAATACAAGCGAAGTTTGTAAAGCCATTGTTCAACTGTACGCTTATTGCGTTGTCCTCCATAGGACTCCGGGGATTTAATTTCCAATTTCTTTGTTTTACTAGCTTGCAAAAGACGATTAAGAGTCTTAAGATCGTCACCTTCCACCTCAAGGGGAATGTTGTCTTCATTGTCTAGTACTGATGTTGTAATGTTGGTTGCTGGTACAGAACTGGTATGAGAATGGCAATCCGTCTGCAACTGTTGAATCTGAGAAGCCAATGCGCTTAAAGTTGCTATTGAAATTGCTGCTGCATCTGCTACAAAGCTTGTTGCCGATCCGCTGGAGATGGATTGCCAAGCTGGTGGATTTCGTCCTCCATAGTAGTAGGCTGAGATGAAGAATCTGCAAATTCAAGCTCTGGGGATTGTGGTTGTTGATGCCTTTGGACCCTAGTGAGAACCATCAGCAAGTAGGGGAAGCAGATACATTGTGTGAATTGGAGAAGGTAGGTTACAAGCTAGCGAGGCTGTTAGAGACCATCTTGTATGTATGGATAGGAAGTTCAATTGGAACCGAGAGCACTAGGACTGGTTGTTGCCGATGAAGAAGCAGCAGAGGGAGTTTTCATTTCTATGTAAACCATAAATCCCAATGATTGCGTGTCTATTCAAGCTGAATTGTCATTTTCAAACGCCGTTTCCTGTTGAAGTGAAGAGCCACGATTCTACTCAATTAACCAAAAAAAAAAATATTAAAAGTCTTTTTCTAAAAAGGTTTTAACTAAGGCTTGTAAAAACCTTTCCCTAGCCACGTAGGCAGCCGGCGGTCAGAACCCTACCAACCCGACGAGCAAACAAAAAAAAAGAAAGAAAGAGCGAATGGACGCCCACGATTGCCGTCAGCATTAAAAAAAAATAAGCAGGCTAGCATCTGTGCAAACCCCCCGTGCCCCCCCCCCCGCCCCCCCCCCCCTCCCTCCCTCCCCCCCATTCGACGGATTTCAGCCAGCTCTCTCCTCATGGCGATTTCACCAGTTAGTTCCCCTCCTCGGTGGCTTCTTTCGGGCGACTTTTTGCGGCCAGCCCAAGAAATACAGAAAAAAAAAAAAGAAACAACGGCCAGCCCCTTTGCGCTATTCTTGGTGGTTTCTTTGGAGGCAAGTTCTCCCCCTTCTACACATGGTTCCTGGCCTGCACGTGTCCATGGCGTTGTTCCAACCTTTCGGCATCGCAAGTCTCCATTATTTGCAACTTTTGCTTAGTGCCTTACTCCTGCATTACCTGCATTCAACCGGGCTTCTTCAAACACACACATCTCATGTGTGATCAATCCATATACCTTGCTGTTTTCATCATGGCGTCGTTCCAACCTTTCGGCATCGCAAGTCTCCATTATTTGCAACTTTTGCTTAGTGCCTGACTCTTGCATTACCTGCATTCAACCGGGCTTCTTCAAACACACACATCTCACGTGTGATCAATCCATATACCTTGCTGTTTTCATCATAAAAAAAGAAGAAGCAAAATACAATACAAACGACGACCAAAACAATGTGGCACTTTGATGTTCAAGAAACCCACAATTCATCATCATATGGGTACTAAGCACTTCAAGTGTGCAATTATGCTACAGTTTACCTTGGGATAGCAGCCCTCTTTGCTCACCATCTCACATAATTGGGATGGTAGCCCTCTCTGCTCACCATCTCACATAATTGGGATGGTAGCCCTCTCTGCTTATCTTCACCAATCAACACCACTCGGGAGATGATAACCCTCTCTGCTCCTCACCACCCCTCAGGTATTATAGCACCCTTGTCACCAGAGCTTGCACCACTCAAGATGGCAGCCCTCTCTGCTCTTCATCACAATCTAGGTACCAAAGCACCCTTTGTCAATAGATTTTGCATCATCAGCGTTTCCAGCCATCTGACAGAAGCACACTCTCTGCTACTATACATCACATTAGCATTTTATCATCAGTACACATCTTGAGACAACAGCCCACTCTTTACTATAGCACATCATTGTTTTTATTCTACAATTTACCTCAGGATAGTATCCCTTTCTGCTCACCATCTCACATCATCGGGACGACAACCCTCTTTACTTATCTTCACCATCCACACCACTCAGGACGCCAACCCTCTCTACTCCTCATCACGACCCCTCACGTATTGTAGCACCCTTGTCACCAGATCTTGCACCACTCGAGAATGGCAACCCTCTCTTCTCTTCATCACCATTCAGGTATTGCAACACCCTCTTCACACCAGATTTTGCATCATTAGTTTTTTCAACCACCCAACAGCAGTAGTGCGATGACTGCCCCCCTGGGGAGCCGTGCAATGCCGCGACCCCGCTTTGCCAGAGTCGTGCGGTGAACCATTCTCTATCTCTTAAGTATATTTACGCGAGCAGCATTCAAGGCTTGGGAGAGGGAGCCAAATCAAGCATGTGTCAAGCCCAGGAACTCATGGTGAGGCAGCTTGCCATGGTTTTTTCTTTTTTTTGCTTTGTAGAAGAGGCTTACTGCATATTGGGAAAAAACAATAAATCAAGTAAAAATGGGCAAAGGGGCATTCTCTCCTGCTCTCCCATACAACTCTTGCTCTATACCTAATTCTAAGGTTAATTTGCTGATTTAGGATTTTTTATTTTTAGGGTTAGGGTTAGGGTTTTTTGGATGTGGGCAACATAAAGTTTGGAACTTGTTTGCTCTGATACCATTGTTAAGCTTTTAGCTTAACAATGATTAAAATATCTTAATGCTTAAATACTTGAGTAAACATGAGGCAAAGAGCGGAAAGCTGTGTTGTTTGCATTGAGACAAAAGGCCTTGTTAAATAGGGCTTGAAGAGGTACAAATGAAGAGGCACATCCCTAATGAAAGAGTGTGACTCTTGAATGAATAGTTATGTCCTTTGGATGTAGAGATGTGTCCTTTGCGCAATAGATGTGTCCCTTTGAAGAGATGTGTCCTTTGGTGATAACCCATGTGACAAGTTGTGACCCTTCACCGGTGTCCCTTCAATGATTAAGTGTAATTAAGGATAATTAAGGGTAATGAAGAGAGATTAAGTCACAATAGTGACATTGCCTCCGAGAAGCGTTTTCGGCAGCCCTTGATTTGGAACCCTCTAATCTGTTTACCTAGCGGTCACATTCTAGAGGCTCGGCCTCATGTATCCTGGGGAGCTTTGAGCACGGGACTTGCTAGGTCCCTTGGAGATTGGCCTGCATTCAGACAACTTCCTTCAATGGCTTAGGAGAGAGGCCTAACTAGGATCCAGGGCAGAGACGGACTCAGCCTCAACATCGACTCTACCATTCCTCCGGAGTGGTTGACCCCGATTCCTAACCCTATTCCCCCACACTGGTTGGAAGTGTTTACCAGGCATGATATTCTCCTGGCAGTTCATGGCGCAAATGAGAGCTCCACATTGCTCACTTTTTCGATTGGACCTCATGGCAAATTAGTGAGTTCAGAGCCCCCCTTGGAGGACTTCAGGGGATGCACATTACAGAGGGTGAGGGTGATCGGAATACATGCACATGAGTGGCACATGGACCCACCTCCAGCCAAGGTGACCAAGGAGAGACTCTGGTGTTTATGGATTTGGGAGAGCCAACCCATCACGCGCTTCTAATGGGACCTAGGGAGGGGGGGGGGGTGGACTTGGTGTGATCCTTCAGATAGGGAGGAGACTCCGGGTACCCCATTCTTTGCATACACCGCACGGCTAGGCCATAGGATCCAAATGCCCGAGGTCGAGGGCACTCCGGCAACAGTAGGACACTAGCAATCTCAGGGCCTCTCACTATGGTGGTCATAACTTTGGAGATAGTGCCTACATTGATTATGATGGTGAAGTTGATGTTCATGGCCACAGCAATGGTGATGACCATGGCGATAAAGATGATGTTCCATGTCAATTGCTGCAACCACGGTGATGAGGATGATATTGGAGCTCAAAAGGGTGAAGATGGTGATCATGACTATGGAGATGGTGCCTACATTGATTACAATGGTGAAGTTCATCTTCATGGCCACAGCCATGGTGATGACCATGGCAATAAAGATATTGTTTATGTCAACTGCTGCAACCTTGGTGATGAGAATGATATTGGAGCTCAAAAGGATGAAGAAGCACAAAAGCAACCTTAAGACAAGGAATAATGCGTAGAAGACAAAAGCCACAAAACCAGCAAGATGGAGAAGAAAAGAGTCTACAAAGTACAGAGAAAGTGACACAAAACTCACAAGATGGAGAGGACGATATGGCATACAAGGTTTAAAAACTCAAGAAGAAACACAAAAACCCTTACATGAAGAGGACGATGTAGCATACAAGGTACAAAAACCCTTACATGGAGAAGATAACAAGGCACACAAGGTAGATGAAGTGGCACAAGAAGAAGAGAAAGAAGAGGAGACAGAGATGACACAAAAAGAAGAAGAAAAAGTCACAAGAAGAGGAGACAGAAAGCACAGGAAGAAGAAAAACTAGTAAAAGAAGAGGTGACAAATAAATCACAAGAAAAGCAGCAAAGCACGGGACCAAAGGCACAAAAGGAGAAAGCACAGGTACAAAATCTTAATGGAGAACTCAAGGAGGAGCAGAGCAAGGCCAAAGTGGCATGCCATGAAGCTCAACAAGAAGAGCAGCAAGAAGAGACTCGCCGCAAAGCTCAACAAGAAGAGGAGCAGAGAGAAGGAGCGGCCCCCTGTGAAGCCCAACAAGCAAAGGAGCAGAGAGCGGCCCGCCGCAAAGCCCAACAAGCAGAGGAGGAGAGAGCGGCCCCTTCAAGGACATTGTATCTAGCTCTTTGGCCCCTTCAAGGACATTGTTTTGGCTGGGTGAGGTTTCTACTCTCTCGGCTACCCAGGCGCCTCTCTGGTCCTTTCCTCGCTGCAATTTGCGCTGGGTCTCATTACCTTTCTGGCAGGCTGGTCTCTACTCCTCTTGTTGAGATTTGCGATGGGCTAGTCTCTGCTCCTCTCCTTGTTGGACTTTACAAAGGGCCGCTCTCTCCTCCTCTACTTGTTGGGCTTTGAGGCGGGCCACTCTCTGCTCCTCTGCTTGTTGGGCTTCACAATGGGCCACTCCCGCTCTCTGCTCCTCTTCTTGTTGAGCTTTGCGACGAGCCGCTCCCTTGTCCTCTTCTTATTGAGCTTCATGGCAGGCCGCTTTGGCCTTACTCTGCTCCTCCTTGAGTTCTCCATCTAGATTTTGTACCTATGCTTTCTCCTTTTGTGCCTTTAGTGCCGTGCTTTGCTGCTTTTCTTGTGATTTATTTGTCACCTCTTCTTCTACTGGTTTTTCTTCTTCTTGTGCTTTCTTTGTCTCCTCTTTTTTTGTTGCTTTTTCTTCTTCTTTGTGGCATCTCTGTCTCCACTTCTTTCTCTTCTTCTTGTGCCTCTTCATCTGTCTTGTGTACCTTGTTATCTTCTCCATGTAAGGGTTTTTGTACCTTGTATGCCATAATGTCCTCTCCATGTAAAAGTTTTGTGTTTCTTCTTTAGTTTCTTTTACCTTGTATACCATATCGTCCTCTCCATCTTGTGAGTTTTGTGTCACTTTCTCTACACTTTGTACACTCTTTTCTTCTCCATCTTGCTAGTTTTGTGACTTTTGTGTCTTCTACACATTATTTTCCTTGTCGTCAGGTTGCTTTTGTGCTTCTTCTTCACCCTTTTGAGCTCCAATAACATCCTCATCTCACTGAGGTTGCAGCAATTGACATAAACATCATCTTTATCGTCATGGTCATCACCATGGTTGTGGTCATGAACATGAACCTCACCATCATAATCCATGTAGGCACCATCTCCATAGTCATGACTCATGACCACCATCTTTTTTATTAATTCTCTCAGATTTCTAGAAGGGGCTCTAGGACAGTTTTCAACCTCGGAAGATCACTCTCTTTTTGTGGTTCCTGGCACATAGAAGTTTGGCAGTTGGCACGTGGTTGGCCATTGGCAGTAGACCAACAACATGTTCGAGATGTGGCCATCCCCAGGAGTCTCAGTGACATTGTCTCTGGGATTGCCCAAAGACTCAACAGGTTTAGCAGCGGATTCTCCGCATCTTCACTAAGGATAGGATCTCTTTCCGTACGATTACATGGGGCACTGTCGCTTGGGTCGAGATTGTCATTGCTTATGAGGAGGAAGGTGGGGGTCTAGCCCTTCAGGTCTCTCACCTTCGCATCTCGACAGTGCCAGTCCCAGCCCCATCTAGTGGTCACTAGACTCCTAGTTCGTGCCAAAGATGGGAGATTTGTAGTAGCATTGCCGCATGGTACATCTGGAGAGCTCGATGTAGCGAAGCCATCGAAGGCACCCACACTCCACCTACAAAGTCCATCACAAGCATTTGGCTCGACATCATGCGGAAGCGTCGGGAAGTCCTCCTGAGGCTCTAGCGACCTGGCCCTTTTCTCACAGATAGTGGTGGTCAGCCCACTTGGCACTACAGCCGACTTGTGTGGTTATTCCCTCCCCCACCCCTTGTATGAGATAGCCTTCTCCTCATAGAGCAACCAACCAGAGGAGAAGTGCCGGATCTTGTTTCCGGGAAAAAAAAACTATCCACACTAGGCTGCGCATTGGGCACCTAGACAACATTACAATGATATGGTACAATAGCCCCTACAAACACATGAATTCCGCCACATACTCGACCTTTGAGCTTGCCAATGGATAGAAGCATGTCCACATCACACTTCCAAGAGTGACACAAAGAGTATACAAGAGCGCCCACTAGCCTCTCTTCTTTTGCACTTGGAGCATGTTGGCATCATAGTTGCCAAGGTTTTTGAAACGTGTTTCAAAAATGTTTCTTTCAAATCCCAAATGTTTCAAAAACGTTTAATACAAGGAGGAGAGGGGAGGAGGGGAACACGTCCCAAAATTTATATATAAGTTTATAATCTGCAAAAATAATAATAATAATAATAAATAAATAAATAAATGTTGTCTTGCCTACAAAACAATATTAAACATGTACCAATCAACACAACCAACCTGAGAGATAGGGACACGGAAGCTAAGAAGTGCAAGAGGAGCTGGAAGGTATTGATTTTTGCAACGCAGTACCTTCTTCGTTGGTTTTCACAAGCACAGGCAGACGTCTTTTTGAAAAAAGAGCTCTCTGGATTAAAAAAAACGCCCAGATCGTACTGATAACAAGTGGGAGGGAAAGAAACACATTTCATTCGAAAGAAACATTTTTGAAACCTTCGTTTCATAAAAAATGAATGAAACTATGACTCGACATCACCTGGCATTACATGCCCCATTGTGCCCCCCGTCGTCCTTTTTTTTCCTACTTTGTACATTCTACCTCATCAGAGAGTTGTAATCTGTCTATGAGCATACATTCTCATTTTTACTAATAAATGGATCTTTCTTTTTTTTGTCGGGGAAGGGGAGGGGGGAGGGGAGAGAATGGATATAGGTCTGCAAGGGAAGATTCAAGCGTCCAACTCAAACAACAAATCCTCCCTTGGAAAAGGAAACGCAAGAATTCTTAATAGCAAAGAAACAAGAGAAAATCGCCATATGGAAACTACGTGTGATAGCCTCGTGTTGATATGGCCTTATCATACAGGGCTTATTAACGAAGGAATACGAATTTTGTTTATTTCTCAACCAAAGGAGGAAAAAGCAAAGCAGGTGCTGCAACCAAGACACATACAAAGTGCAAAGTTGAAGTCTAGAGTAGAGCCTGAAAATACCACTTCTTCGAGGCATGCTTCACATCAACATCAAAGAGCAAGAAAGTGGGTTTTTACTCATAGTTGTATAGTTTCAAAAAAACAACTGAGCCAATCAAGAGCAAGGAAGTGGATTTCTCCTCATGCTCTGAATGTGTAGATGTGAAGTATAATTTCAAAAACACAACAGAGCCCTTCTACAAAGCATGAAGACCCCAATTGGCACAAAGATGAAGAGGGTGGTTTTAGAAAGAACAAGGATTGAGAATCTTTTTCATAAAGATGATGAAGCTAAATGTTTAGAATGTCTAGAATACCGCTAGGTCTTACCTTTTGCAAAACAGGTTTGGCCAAATTTGGAACTGCAATAGTGGGCAAATGACACTACGGGTTTTGAGAAACATATGTCATTGAAACATTACATATATTCATGAGACAATCTTGCCACTGACTTTCTCTTGCCCATCAACCACAATTCTTCTGCCTGCCAAAATTATCTCAAAAAGACCTAAACAAAACTGGACGAGTTGAAACCTCCCTGTCATAAACAACCATTGAGACACTTTTTTTTTTTAAGGTTTCCAAAAATTTTAACGCTTTTGTGATACCTTGATTTTTGACAACTTCAGAATTTTTTTTATCAGTTACAGCGACGACTTCTGCTATGTCATTCGGATAATAATACAAGTTCCTGCCCTCGTGAATGTCGAGATCCAAGACTCTACAACCACCTCTTGGAACATACTTTCCCAGCATGGCTGCAATGATGTACTGCATTGCATTATCCAAAAGATAAACAAACATATCAGCAAGACCAAGACATTGATACAATGCAAAGACAAGAATTTATGTCATCCAAGCTAGTCAAGGTTACCATTACAAAATGCACACAATCGATATGCTCACCAGTAACTATGATTGTTACTTTCAAATTTTATTGTATTTGCTTTTGACCCCTTCCACTTTCTGCTCAAATGTTGAAAAGCTCCTCTTCTCTCTTTCCGACATGGCAGTCACACTTCCGCACAATGCTAAAATTTAAATGAGATGACTCTTTTGCCTAATCTTCTCTTCTCTAGAAAAAATTATGTCCCTGGCTTCACCTAGGGATGGGTTGTGCTGATGTCCTTCAGTTCACCAAAGCTTGCTCATCATGTGCTCATTTCTAAAATTGATAGAACAATGCCCACCCCCCAAGACAAGGAGGACCTGCCTCTGTCACATTGATGGACAGAGCTCAGCACTTTTTCCCCTCCGGCTCTCCATCTCGCTGTTTTCAAGAACCAAAAACACAGGGCTGGCCTTTCCCCTGGAGGGCATTATTTATACAACAGGCTAACGGTGGACATTGAACCTTGAACAACCCATTTTGACCCTGCTAGTCTCTCCTTTTCCTGTCCCCCCTTTCAAAGGGCACGGTATGGCCAGGTTAGACTATCTTCCCCAAGGGTATAGTATTACATACCTTCAAAAGATTGGAATACATCTGAGCTTATACGTGGTGAGAATGTTGGCAAAAAAGTCACAATAACAAAGAATTTTTTCAACAAACTTTAACAAAACAAAGAACCTAAACCTTACAAAGTGTACAGAAACTTAAGGAAACGAAGTTTTGCATTGAGTGTCCAACTAATTGAGTAGCTAATTAAGATTTAACAAACATGAAATTGGTCTAAAACAAGAGACGGGACAAAGTGTGTGTGTGTGTGTGTGTGTGTGTGTGTGTGTGAGGGGAGAGAGAGAGAGAGAGAGAGAGAGAGATTATATTAGTGTCTATGAAAGGCCCAAAGGATCTATGATGATACCAAAAACAATTTAAATGATCCATGAGTAACCTTGATGTAAAAACCATGTGAAAATGAAAAACTTCATCTATCACGTGCATCCCACACTTGGATGCCACGTGGCCATATCTGTACAGAAGGTGCAAGAGTTAGGTAACGGCCCTTTGTGAGTCCTTGTCCGGGACAAGTTAGCCAAGGGTCCACTGTAGAGCGTGATGGTCAAGTGTGCATGTCCCACACATGAGGTCAATACATATCCCGCACGTCTGTCATCCTCTGGAATGATATAGAGGTGTACCGGTGTTACAACAAAATGGTCATCCGATAGCTTACATGGAGACTTACCAAGACTTACCAAGAGATTTTAAAGCCTGTGAAAGACAAGTTGGCCAAAGCTCAAGAGGTCTATTCTTGGTAGGCCAACAAGGACAGAAGAGATGTGAAATTCTCAGAAGGGGATTGGGTTTATCTCAAGATCATGAAACAACAGTTGAAACAGGTGGGCAAGGGATGCCTAGGGTTACCATTTTAGAGTTTCAGACCTTGTCCCATTCTGAAGAAGATCAACGAGGTGTCCATGAAGTTGAAGTTACCTTCTAATTGGACAATGCATGATGTGTTTCATTTTGCTTGGTTGAAGCACTAACACGTGTCCAAGATGAACCGGAACCTAATATCATTGACCAAGCTGAAGTGATGGTGAACCAAATCCTTTTGCCCTGCTTCAAGCATGGCTCCAACCGTAAAGAGCGTCAATTCCTCACTAAGTTTCCAAACTGACAAATGCATGAAACAGTTTGGCTTGACAAGAACTTCATCCCGCATTATTGATGGACTTTTTGGAGACTATACAGCTTCCATCAAGTTAAGCAGCAGAAGATGTCACATGCATCCCGCACTTGGATGCCATGTGGCTATATCTGTACAACAGTTACAAGACTCAGAGGGTAAGTAGCCCTTTGTGAGCCCTTGTCATCAGCCAAGGATCCACTATAGAGGTTCATGGTCAGGTGTGCATGTTCCACACATGAGGTCAATGCATGTCCCGCATGCTTGTCACCCTCCGGAATGATGTAGAGGTGCACCGCACATTCATTAGGTTTCCAGCCGGATGCCAGGGTACCAAGTTAGGTCTGGAGATGGACTCGGTTGGAGTCTATCTCAGGGACAGCCACGGAAGAGCTGTCCAAGAGCCACCTAGTGTTGAGATTTGAGGTGACATGAGAACTAGAGAGAATGTGATAAGAGTTGGGCATTGTCCCAAATGCAAGAAAAACCCAAAGTGGATTGTACCTTCTCCTATAAAAGGAGCCCATTCCAAGCAATGCAAAATATAGCACTTGCATGCATCTCAAGCCTCTTTATGAGTACAAGTCTTAATCTTATAGCCTAATTGTGCTTAAGTCTATTGCACATACTCATCATCATGAGTATACTTAGGTACTATCCACCCTGGATTAGCTTAATCATGTGTCATTAGTAGGTCATTAGATAAACCCTAATCTCCATAGCTATGTGTAGGAGATATCATGAATCTTAACATGATATCAAAGCCTCCGCTCTTCTCACGAGCCTCTCCATTATAAGCTTAGTTCATCTCTCTCAAATTCATTAGCTAACTCATGTTCATTAATGCTAATTAACCCACTAATCTCAACTTTATCCTCACACTCCTCTTGTACTACTCATTCTCCTCACACAATATCATTGCTAAAGCCTTCTTAGGAACTTCTCCCTCTCCTCTAGACCGCCCCACACTTTATATATCCCGGGTGAAAACAGTCGCTACCATGAATTTCACACCGCTCTCACGACTGGTCCATTCGTCGCATCTGCTTCACAATAGGATAAACTCTCTTAAGGGAGTCTTCCCTACTACTTGGAGACTCCACAAACCAAACCTTGGAGCATTTGGTACACGCAATGTGATGCTAGAGTGAGAAAACCAGTCGGGATTTACAACCAGATTTCGCAATTTGAGCTAGGTCTTTGAGCTTAAATCCTTTCAATCTATCAAGGGTGAGCAAGGTATACTAAAAGCCCCTTCAATTCTTGCATCTATAAGCTCAATTTTAGCCTCCAAATTTTGTTATCTCTAATCACCTTGATTAAGCACTAATCACCATCATTAGTACATTACTAGCAAAAATTGACTTAATCACCTTGATTAAGCACTAATCACCATCATTAGTACATTACTAGCATCTACAAGCTCAATTTTAGCCTCCAAATTTTGTTATCTCTAATCACCTTGATTAAGCACTAATTACCATCATTAGTACATTACTAGCAAAAATTGGCTTAATTAAGGTTCAAAATTAAAAAATTAGGACGTAAATTTACAGTGGAAAGTCCTCTCTTGCATCGAAGTCCATCTCATCCATTTATATTGCTCAATTTGAGCGTTTTTCACTACATTCAGTTCAATTTCAGCGCATAGTTTACATCGAAATCATCTTCATTAGCTTCAAATCAGTCATTGCACAAAAAATCAGAGCTTAATCTTGTAAGAGAGTATAGACACTACCATAGAGACTTGTCACAAGCTCATGGTAAGACCCTCTAGCATGGCATTAAATATGGGAAGGTTCATTGAGGAAGGGTTACACTCCTCGGTAATCAAGCACCTCACAAGACAAGCATGAATACACAGCACAATACTAAGCATGTCCAAAGCACACGTGCATAAAAGGACCACAGCACACAACATGGCATCCACACTAAAAGCATCAAAGGAAGCATCAAGTGGCAATAGGAAGAACGACATCCACACCAAAGGAGCTGTCAAAGAGCCAAGAGTGAAGCCAAAGAGCAAAGACTAAAAGCCAAGAAGCGTCCAGCAATGCAAAGAAGAAAACGGACATGACATAAACATGAAAAATGAAGAAAGCAACAAGAAATCTTCATCAAGCAAAAGTAAGGAGATCTCAAGCCAGCAGCAACACTAAGCAACATCGAGCTACTAACCACTACCCATTTCTTAAACAAAAATAAAAATCCTACTTTCTACAAAAAGTGCTTGTAAACAGTCTCTGGGACCGATGACATACCCAGGCTGAAAACTTATCCCTCACCTAGAGCCAAAGTAGCACATGGGGAGAAAGTAGCAAAGTAGCAAATGGACCAAAGTTGCTCATAGCACACAAGGAAATATAGAAAGTAAAAAAAGCAAAATCATTTTGTAACCCTATTCTTAGAAGAGATCTCTAGACCTCAAAGATAGATCAAGTCTCTATCAAGAGAGGGGACCTCACTCTTAGAGATGACCTCTAGGCCTCAAAAATAGGTCAAGTCACCATCAAAGAGGAGTGTTAAGATTTGAGGTGACATGAGAGCTAGAGAGAATGTGATAAGAATTGGGCATTGTCCCACATGCAAGAAAAACCCAAAGTGGATTGTACCTTCTCCTATAAAAGGAGCCCATTTCCCTCATTTAATGCTGTTTTATTCCGTCATGAGCAAGCTGACAGCTTATGAGCAAACTGACTGCAATAAGCCTAAAGCATCTCACACATCTGCAAGTGCTGAAGTCCAAGGGATCTAGATAGTAGTGATAGGGTGTGCATAAAGTGGAAGCAAAGGAAGCACTAGAATGTGCTGAACTGTAAGAGTGTCACATGTACCCTGTAGTGGAGTGCTATGTGACACACTAGCTCTACATCAATGCACCATTCTTCAATAGGATTTACCTTTTTATGAATATTTTGTCGTATGCTGTGGCCCCATTGTGAGCCCCAATCCGGGACATGTTAGGCACAAGCTACGTAGGTCAATCCCCACAGCCATAGAGAGTTTGCATGTGTCAGTCCTCTGGAGAATTCATCCGTTCATACATGTAGAAGTCAACCCATAGTTGTAGAGTAGCATTAGGGCATGTAGTCAACCCATAGTAGGCAGGCCTATGGGCCAGCCAAAGGCTAGCCCATGGCCACAAGCATCAGCTGGCAGCAGTAGCAACACCTGGCCAGCACTAGTACTCAGCCAACAACATCATAGGCTTCATAGCTACAGTCGGCCAGTAAGGGTTCTCAGTCAGCCAGCAGCATAAGGTGTTGCTCAGCATGCAGTCGGGCAGCATTAAATATAGCATTTTTTACTAAGTGCAGCATTTTATTTAGCATTTAATGCTATTTTCTCCAAAAGCTATTGGCCGACCAGCAGCCTAGTCTCTAGGAGCACATAAAGCAGTGCTTCAGTCCCCACAAATTCAGATCATCATCAGTGAAATTTAGCATCAGTCCCAAGCAGTCGAGCATTCCCAAGACCTCCACGAAGGGCATCTTCAGCATTCAGCCAGCATATGTGCATCCGGTTGCATAGTGGTCATTGAAGAGCAATTCAACAGAGCTTGGACAGCATCTGGATCAGCCCTGCGTTTGGTCTACATCGTCCTTGCATCTGGGAGTCCTCAATCATCATTCATACTCATTGTAAGTTCTCCAAAGAAACTATAAGCAAATACTCATGCTTGCCGCGGGGCCGCGGGAGGGGGGGGTGGGGGGGGGGAGGGCTTTCAATGGGTAAATTGGGGCCCAATACTGTGTCGACTCTTATCTACTCTCTCTCTCTCTCTCTCTCTCTCTCTCTCTCTCTCTCGAAGTGCAATTGCACATACTCACGGGTATAAAGAAGGCTTTGTTGCGCGTTACGACGATCAACCTCTTGCATGCTACATTGGTATCAGAGCTGCAGGTTGTAACCCAACTTGGCTACCCTAAAGTGAGTATTCCGTGGATGGTAAAACTGCGGTCGGGAAAAACCACCCAAGCCTCCACAATGTCAGGAGAGATGTCATGTGCACAGTGTGTATCTACCGTGTGCTACACGCACACAAGACTAGCTTCAAGGCTTGGGGAAGCTTGGAGCTAGGCAGGCTGATTGGCGAGCTAGGCAGCTAGGGATAGACTAACGGGCGGGCACCCAAGTATGGACGAGCGGGCACCCAAGTGTGGACGCCCGATGACCGGCCAAGGTGGCCAAGGTTAGTCAATAGTTCATAGAGTCTCGCGTGTCTTTGTGAGAGCTCTATGGTCAGGAGCCTAGATCTAGTGCAGACGTGCACCTGCTTTACGCAGCCAAGGCCGGCGGCAGTCTCGAGGCCCGCAAGGGTAGCTTCGTGGCGGTATGGGACGTCACGAGGTAGAGGTTGGTCGGCACGTCCAACTAGTTAGCTCAATTCGTGGCTCGGTGGGGACAGCCAAGACATGTAGGCTTGCCCACGGCTATCAAGGTTGGGGAGGTGAGTCAGGCCTGCACCCCCTTCACGTTGCTTGGTTTGTTTTGCAGGTTTCGAGTCTTGTACTAGGAGCGTTCTACGAGGTGATCCCTTGGGGATTTGACAGTGGTATCAAAGCAAGCCTCGAGAACGAGCAAGTCGGTAGGTAGAGAAAAAGAGGTCAAAGAAAAGGTATGAGTTCGAGAAGATTGCTGTTTTTTTGTGCATACTGCTGTTTTTTCAGATTCAGCATGTTTTTTTTTGCATCGTAAGAACCCGTGATGGGGATTATGGTCTTGTAAGGGTTGTTTTGCTTAGCTAGAAGAAGGGCTGTGTTTTTTGAACAAGAGAAAGAAAGACAAAAGAAGTTTGTCGGCTGTAAATCTAAAAGAGAGAGAAAGAGGTATCGCTGGCTGTTAGCTCTGGAGGCTGGTTGGCGCCTGTGTGGCTGTAGCGTTTTATGGCTGTGTGGCGATTGAGAGCTGTGGGGTGCCTGGTTGGCTGCGCAGTGAAGAAGCCAGCCGCAAGAGCCTTGCACCAGTCACGCAGGCAGGCGGGCTGGTACACGTAAGCAGGCGGCCTAGTATACGCACACAGATGGGCAAGTATGCGCACACAGGCGGCACTCCAGTTGGTGCATGCAGGCGGCTGGTACACGCATGTACGCGGGTTGGTACACACAGGCAGGCAGCCAAGCGGCGCTAAGGTTGCTGCAAGAAATCGCAAAAAGCATAAACGCCGGGTGGAGGGTTTTTTTTAATAAATATAGCTTTCATTTTTTTTTTACCTCCACGCCTTACTTCCGTTTTTTTTTTTTTTGTGAACCTTAGAAAAAAGGGTTTTAAAAACCCATGCCTTGCTTTATGGGTGTTTATTTTAAAGAATATATATATATATATATATATATATATATATATATATATATATATATATATATATATATATATATATATATATATATATATATATATATATATATATATATATTATATTATATATATAATGTATATATATTATATTTATATTTATATATTTATATATTTATATTTATATTTATTTATTTATTTAAAAAAACAAAAGCAAAAGCTACATATGCTTTTGGGGAAGCCTATAAATTCCCCTCAAGAAGGCTTCTTGCCACACATCCCTCAAGCTCTCTAGCACTCTTCCTTATACAAGGCCAAGCTTTTCTCTCATCTTGCTCTCTTCAAGATGTCAACCCAAGAATCCGAGATGGAACCCATTCCCGAACGTGTAGACCTGCCAGCTATACAGAAGCCACCGATGGCGATCTTTTCAACGATTTTGTTTTAAAATCTGATTTCCAAGAGTTTAAAGTTACTTTCAAAGCTTCTTTCTCAGAACGTCAAGCACAAGTCGCCACGCAGATGCAGGCTTTACAGAGCTCCGTCTCTTTATTGACCACTACCCTATCTACTCTCTCGGGCATGGATACCTTGGCATCTGCTTTAGGCCCCAACATTACTCCAGAACAGTTTGGGAGCGAGCACAAGCAGCGTACCAAGGAGATTGTGGACACTTGGCTACATAAGTGGCAAGTCCATTTCCAGTTTCATCCATATGACGATGGAAAAAAGATTCAGTTAGCAGCAGGTTTCCTCTCAAGCAAAGCTTTGCTTTGGTGGAAAGAACTCAAACCTAAACCAACAACCTGGGCACAGTTCGAAGAAGTCTTTAAGAAAGAATTCGTCAAGAAAGAGGATGACTATGATATCGTTGCTCAGTTTGCCAGTTAAACCATGACCTTGTAGAACCTCACTTATGAGGTCTACCTCCAGAGATTTAGAGACTTGAAGATGAAAGCTACGAAGATGGATTCTACAACTCTTTTGGGTTTCTTCGTCGCCGGTTTACCCGACTCGTACCGTTTACAGGTTAAAAACAACAAATGCAAAACTTTGGACGAGGCCGTTCATTCCGCTCGTATTTATGACGACACAATGGTCTCTTCCAAATCTAAACCCGTGATCGAGCAGAGGAACAAGCAGAAAACGAAGTTCTCTGCATTGATGGCTAGCACGACATAAGGAAAGTCTTCGGACCAACCTTCGAAGAATTCTACTTCGACACCAACCAAGAAAAACCGTCTCCTCAAGGCTTTGAAGCTCAAGAAGGAGGGACGTTGTTTCATCTGCGAAGAAAAAGGACATATGCGTAACGAGTGCTCGAAGAAGAAGGATGCAAAGACCAACGCAGGACCCAAGCTGAAGGCAACTAACCAGTTGACTTTAACAGGTACTTCAATCACTGTACTTTCTCGCCCTAGTTCATGTTCTGATTGTATGGTCAACTCTAAAGTTTTTGGCTTGCATGATCTTCTCCAAGTTTATGGAGAAGTGAATGGCCATAGAATACATATTGTTCTGGACCCTGGCAGCTCACACAACTTTGTTAATTACAAACTTGTGCAAAAATTGGGTCTTGACAACACCTAGCAATCATACCTATGAGGTACACCTACCTGCGGGTCGGCAAGTATGGGATCGAAAGGTGAAGAAGGTACTGATCCAGATTCAAGACTACGAAGATACTCTAGAGTGCTATATTATGCATCTAGAGCATGTAGACTTGTTATTAGGGATTGAGTGGTTTAAGACTCTCTAAGTCCAGATAGATTGGTCTAGTCATACTTTTTCTTTTGAACATAGGAACACCCAGTATTGTATCTTAGGTGATTGTATACATCCCTCTCAGGAACCTCTTGTAAATACAATTGATTTTGGAAATATAATGGATTCTTCTTTGTATAATGCTTTCCATTGTGTCTTGATTCCACTTTCTCATACCTACTATGGATATTAATGAATTAAGTGTGTTTGAAAGCAACGAATTAAAAAAGATACTTGATTTGTTTCAAGATGTATTTCCTAAGAATCTGCCATCAGGCTTACCACTTGAAAGGGCAGTAGATCATCGTATTAACTTGGTTCCTAGTGCTCAACCTGTTAGTATTCCACCTTACAAGATGAGCCAAGCTAAGGAAGATGAGTTGGCCAAACAACTCAAAGATTATTTGAGGATGGGCCAAATCCGTCCAAGTAAATCACCTTTTTGGGATGCACCTGTGTTACTTAGGAGAAAGAAGGACAACACCTGGAGAATGTGTATAGATTACAAGAGATTGAACAAGCTGACAATCAAGAACCGTTATCCTCTCCCTAGATTAGATGACTTGATTGACCGGTTAGCCGAAGCGAAGTATTTCACAAAGATAGATTTACGCACTGGCTATCACCAGATACGTATTCATGAAAGGCATGTCGAAAGAACCACCTTTCGGACTAGGTATGGCCATTACGAGTTTCTCGTATTACCTTTTGGGTTAACCAATGCTCCAGCCACTTTCCAACAAATGATGAACAATCTTTTTCGTGCACATTTTTAAAAAATTGTGGTTGTGTTCCTGGATAATATTTTAATATATAGTCGTACTCTTGAGGATCATATTAGACACCTCACGATTATCTTAACTATCTTAAGACAAAATCAACTGTATGCTAAATTAAGTAAATGTGAGTTTTTTATGACAGAAATCATTTACTTGGGACACAAGATCGCTAGAGACGGGTTGAGCATTGACTATGATCGAGTTCAAAAGATTCTGGCCTAGCCTATACCACAGACTGTGAAACAACTTCGTTCTTTTCTCGGTTTTGTTTTTTTTCTTCGGAAATCTGGTCAGGAGTACTCTCAGCTCACACTACCGATGACCGACTTGTTGCAAGGTCGTGGACGTAAGTCAAATCAACCTATCACTTGGAATAAAGATCTGGATATGGCCTTCAGACTTTTGAAAGATAAAGTCAAGGAAACACCTATCTTAGCATTACCCGATCCTAGTCGGCCTTATGTTCTTGAGACTGATGCCAGTGACTATGCAATCGGGGCTGCTCTATTTCAAGATGGTAGACCTGTTGCTTTCGAGAGTAAAAAGCTAGACGACACTCAATCTCATTGGCTAACCCTTGAGAAGGAGCTTTATGCTGTCATTCACGCTCTCAAGGTTTGGAGACATTATTTATATGGCTCCAAGTTTGTGGTATTGATTGATCATCAGTCAATCAAGTATGTGTGTGATGCAGATGATTTGAGAGCAAGAAAAGCTCGATGGGCTGAGTTAATGCAAGATTTTGATTTTGAGATTCGTTATCGAAAGGGGTCCATGAATAGTGTCGCAGATGCGCTTAGTCGAATTAGAGAGGTGAATACTTTGTCGTTCACCGAGATTTCTACTAACTTAATTCAGTCATTGAGAGGGCTTTGCACGACTGATAGTTATTTTGGTCCATTTTGGCAGAAGATCCAAGACGAGAGCTCATTGATTGACCAAGACTCAATGACTGAGCAACCTACCATTTAGGCTACAGGAGGTCACTGGATGATTCGGAATGGTTTACTATTCGGTAATGACAAAATTTGTGTACCACAGATTCCAGACATTAGGTCCCAGATTCTTAAGGAGTGTCACGACGCCCCTTCTGCTAGACACCCTGGGGTACACAGGACATTAGCTTTAGTGAAACACACTTTTTATTAGCCAAAGATGAAAGGGTATGTAGAAGATTATGTCCTCAAGTGTCAAGTTTGTCAAGCAAATAAAGTTGAACGCTTTAGACAGGCTGGACTGTTGCATCCTTTGCAAATCCCAGGTAATAAATGGGACAGTATTTCCATGGATATCATTACAGGATTGCCAAGAACACGTCAAGGCTACGATTCTATTTGGGTTGTGGTGGATCGCTTGACAAAAATGGCTAGATTTTTACTGACCCGGAAGACCATTACAAATACATAATTAGCAAGGCAGTTTATCGAGCAATTGTTTAGACTATACGGGTTACTGCAGGACATAGTCAGTGATAGGGACTCTAAGTTTATAAGTGACTTTTGGATACTTGTTTTTGAGAAGTTGGAAACAACTTTGAATTTGAGTTCCTCGGAACATCCTCAATCTGATGGCTAGACTGAAAGAGTGAATCAGATTTTGGAGGATATGCTTCGAGCATATGTCTCCAAAAGACAGAGTTCATGGGAGGATTATCTTCCTATGTTAGAATTTGCATATAATAGTACTAAGCATACGAGTACAGGTTTTAGTCCTTTCATGCTTATGTATGGTTTTCAATCTAGATCACCTGTTACAGTGGGATTTTCAAGACTTCCGCATGATGCAGCACGTAATTTTTTGCAAGATAAGCAAGAAATGTTACAAGTTGTGAAGGAATCTATTAGAAGTGCTCAAGACAGAGACAGATTTTATTCTAGTAGACATCGTTCACCCAAAGAGTTCTCTGAAGGAACGATGGTGTATTTGCGAGTTCCGAAAAGTTCCGAGACTTTACGGACACGTCGATCTTTGAAATTATCCCCTAGATACTGTGGACCATTTCGTATTACACGACCGATTGGTTCAATCACATATGAATTGGATTTGCCTTCTTATGTGAAAGTTCATCCCGTATTTCATGTCAGTAGACTTAAGGAAGTACTCGGTGGAACATACCAGTTAGTTACTCCTCAAGAAATCATAGATGTGGAGGACATGACATTTGTTCCACACGAACCGGAAAAGATTCTTGGATTTCGTGAAAGACGGTTGCGTAATACACTTCTCACGAAATACAAGATCAAGTGGAAGGATTGTGTTGAGGAGGACGCTACATGGGAGACATTGACTACCCTTCAAAGGGATTACCCAAGATTTTTAGTGAGCTCAAGAGTGAGCTCTTAGAGGAAGGGGAGTATGTCATGTGCACAGTGTGTATCTACCGTGTGCTACACGCACACAAGACTAGCTTCGAGGCTTGGAGAAGCTTGGAGCTAAGCAGGCTGATTGGCAAGCTGGACTAGGGATACTAGGGATAGACTAACAGGCAAGCACCCAAGTATGGATGGGCGGGCGCCCAAGTGTGGACACCTGGTGACCGGCCAAGAGCCTATAAAGGGTGGCCAAGGTTAGTCAATAGTTCATAGAGTCTCGCGTGTCTTTGTGAGAGCTCTATGGTCAGGAGCCTGGATCTAGTGCAGACGTGCACCTGCTTTATGCAGCCAAGGCCGGCGGCAATCTCGAGGCCCAGAAGGGTAGCTTCGTGGCGGTATGCAACGTCACGAGATAGAGGTTGGTCGGCACGTCCAACTAGTTAGCTCAGCTCAAGGCTTGGTGGGGACAGCCAAGACATGTGGGCTTGCCCACGGCTGTCAAGGTTGGGAGGTGAGTCAAGCCTGCACCCCCTTCACGTTGCTTGGTTTGTTTTGCGCTTCCGCCAAGCAAATTGGAAAAATTATTCCTTCTCATGGTGCAGCAATGGCATAAGAACGGCTAGCCAAAGAAGGTCGCCATGAGGATGAACTAAGGGCCGAGGACGCTAAACGCAAGGATGAAGAAGACCGAAAGCGGGTAGACCATGATACCCAAGAAAGGCTTAATCGTGAGGCTATGCAACTCTAAAATCAACAGTTGATAGCCGCTATGCAGGCGAATGTTTTGTCTCTTCTCCCTACACTGGCGAGCCAAGGAGCAAGTTCCTCCATCACCCCAACCACCACCGTCATATGAGCTCAACCGAACTTCAATAAGTATAATGGTAAGTGTAATCATGTTGCAGTATTACAATTCATTCATCAATTTGTCGCATATTTTCCATGGCTAAGCTTTCAGATCCACAAGATCGAGCCCACCTAGCGGCACCTGGTCACTTGGTGGCAGCATTGGTCAAGTCTACATGTAGACTCGTTCACAGGGACTCCACAATATGTATGGAACACCTTTGTGTCCAACCTAAAGAAAAGGTTTCTCCCTCCACAGTACATGACCAACCTTGAGGATGAGTTCTACAAACTCTTCCAAAATGGGTCGCCCGTGCTCACTTACTCTAATAAAGTAATCACGTCACCACAATTAGATATATCCAAGGAGGATAAATTGAAACAATTCATTAGAGGTCTCGATACGAACATTAGGTTTACTGTACGTAATTTTGAGCCACAGTCTTATGACAAGGCTCTCACTCTTGCTCAGAATCAAGAAATGATGCTGAACGGAGGTAAGCCCAAGCTACCCCCGTCTAGCTCCAAACCCCAACAACAATCACCCACAATCCAGCAGTCATCATCTCGGGTGGGGAAGGGGACTCAGAATAGCAAAGATAATAAGAAAGAATCCCAGAGCACTTCAAGAGGCGAGAAGGATAAAACCTTCGCGCCTAAGAAAACTCCTGAGGAAAAGGCCAAGGAGGGCATCACTGGGAAGATATCTCCAACCAAAAGAGCAAACATAGTATAAGGGGGAGAACAGATGTTTCTTCTGCCACGCCATAGGGCATTGGGGCATGGTAAGAAAGATTGTACCAAGTGGCAGGCGACGCAAGCCGCCAAAGCCTCTACCTCCACAGTAGCCACCGCAACAGCTATAGTTACACTCCCGCATCGGCCACCAACGCAATCCAACTCTTGCCCGCCTTAAACGTTGTACCCACAATGGTATTTGATGAGAAGCAGGAGGGCGAGGTTGAGGAGCAAAAGAAAGCCCTCATTCGTGCTTATGGCACAGCAAAGAGACAACAGTTCATTGTTCTCTTTGATATGGACAGCTCTCAGGATGCCATCTCTCCTTAGTTGGCTAAAAAGATGAGTTGTACTCTTGTACCACATCATCTGGACGTAGACGGGTTCACACTCGGTCTTCGCACACACCTCTCTCATAAGGCTCACCAATTCTATTTCATGGTTCAAAAGGCCACATTTCAACGAGACTTAATTGTCTCACCTCTTTGGGGTGTGATGATTCTCGACATTCAGTGGTTTAGGGAGTATGCACCCGTTCCTGATTGGAGGCAAGACACCTTCATGATTGTTGTGTTAACAGTCATCTCCCATCTCCTATCTGTACCATATTACACATTAGGGAGTGAGGGCCAGTGTTGTGGGTGTGCCTACCCGTGGTAGGATTCTCTTCATTTTTTCTATCCATTCCCAATTTTGTAGGGCCCATGGGGGGGTGTCTCTTTTCTGCTGTCGGCTGTAGTTTTGCTGGCTGACCAAGAGGTGCTCACTGAGTGCTAGCGGACCACCTTTTGCTGGCCGACTAGGTGTGATGCTGTGAGGATTACTGTTATTACTTAGTATTACATCCACTATCTGTGTATTTAAGACTGAAACTGAAAGTAAACTTGAGAGACTTGAACACAGATGTTTGATTGATTGATTGAAACTGTGATACAACAGGCTCCTTATATAGGAGTTCAAGAGACACGAATGAAAAGACACATCCCATGACCAATAGTCATGACTCTAGGCGAAGAGACACATCCTTTGGACGAATAGCTGTAACTATTGGGTGAAGAGTTGCAACCCTAGAGCGAAGGGGTGTGACCAGTCACATCGAAGGAGTGTGGCTCTTGATGAAGAGGCATGTCTCTTCGTGACCATCCGAGTGTAGGGGTCCTCTGTAATCATGTCACTTCAGTATCTGTAACCATGAGGAGACTGTGTATAATGAACTAAGTCACAATCGTGACATTCCCTCCCATTTAAAATAAAACCCATGTGATTAAATGAGAGTCGGTCGTCTGCCAAAGAATTCTTGGAGGAGTTGAGGATATTGTTGCATTTCTTCATCTGTCTGCAAAGTAGAATCTGACTCATCCAAGTCCATCCACTTAACAAGAAATTCTGTAGTAATCTTCCGTCTTGTTTCTTTCTGACGAACGTCAAGAATCTTCTCAGGAACAAGAATAATGTGATCATCTTCAATCTCAGGAACGTAAGAAGATAACTCTGGAATAGATGAATCTCCTTGTATGTATTCCTTGAGCCAAGAGATGTGAAATGTCGGATGAATTTTTCCCCAAGATGGTGGAAGATCCAACTTATAACTGACAACTGAAATCTTCTTTATAACTTTAAATGGTCCATAGAAACGCGGTCGCAACTTCGGAAAGACTGACTTTACTGTCTTATATCGATGCGGTGCAACATAAAGCAAAACCAAGTCACCTTCTTGAAACTCAGTATGCCTTCTGTGCTTATTCGCATACTTATGATATTTCTGCTGAACATGAACCAGTCTGTCTCGAACTTGCACAAGAATATCTTGCATTTCTTGAATCAACTGATCTGCTAATGCCACCTTGTGTTGAAGAACAAAGTTTGTAGGCACAAGCGGAGTGTGACCATATGCTGCTTGAAAAGGAGTCATTCCAGTGACTGAATGCGGAGAATTATTGTAAGCAAACTCCACAAGAGGCAAATATTCTTCCCAAGAAGCTAATCTTGTCTGAATATAATGTCTAAGCATTTCTTCCAAAATTTGATTTACTCGTTCTGTCTGTCCGTCTGTCTGAGGATGATAAGCAAAACTGAACAAGAGATTTGTACCAAGAGATTTGAATAAGGAAGTCCAAAAATGTCCAGTAAACTTCGGATCTCTGTCAGAAACAATAGATCTTGGCAATCCATGAATTCTGAAAATATGCTGTACGAACAACGCTGCAAGATCTGGAGCAGAAACTGTCTTCTTGCAAGGAATAAAATGTGCCATTTTGGAAAACCGATCAACCACTACTAAAATTTGAGCATTGCCTTTCTGCGAACGTGGCAAAGTAGAGATGAAATCCATGCTTATGCTTTCCCATCTTTCCTGAGGAACTGGCAAAGGCTGAAGCAATCCTTGAGGAAGTTGTCGTGAAGCCTTCATAATTTGACAAGAGTGACAAGCTTTAACAAACTTAATAACATCCTGCTGCATCTGAGGCCAAAAGTATGTTGCTGATAACAGACGATATGTCTTGTTAATTCCAGGATGAGCTGCAAAGGGTACTTCATGATGCTCTTGAATAAGGAGTTTCCGCAAAGATGCATTGTGAGGAACACAAATGCGATCTAAGTACTAAAGTAAATCATCTGCAATTGTATATGCGGCAAACATATTCATTTCTGCAACAGTAGGATGAAGAGATTTGAGAGCTCGAAAGACATCTCCAAAGTCTCTATCTGTCAAATACTCATGCTTAAAACATGCAGGAATCTCCATCTGCACATTTGAGATAGCAAAGTTCGTAGCTCGAGGCATGCAGCTCAAAGCATCTGCTACCACATTCTATAATCCAGGAACATAGAGTATCGCCATGTGAAAATTTGCCAAAAATTCAACCCATCGTCCTTGACGAGGATTCATCCTCATTGGCTGAGTAAAGATGTAAGTTAAAGACTGATGATCTGTCTTAACCACTGAATCTGCACCAAGAAGATAATGCTTCCACATTCTATAAGCATGAACAATTGCCAAAAATTCCTTGTCATAAACGGGATATCGCATTTGAATAGCCGAAAATTTATGACTATCAAAAGCAATAACACGATCATTCTGCATAAGAACGCCTCCAGATGCTCTATCCGAAGCATCTGTCATGACGTCAAACGGCTGAGTTGGATCCGCAATAGCCAAATTGTAAGTGGCAAAGGCCAATCAACAATGACCTTTATCTTCTTAGGATCAACTGCAATACCATGCCCAGAGATGATGTGTCCAAGATATTCCACATGATCTTTGAAAAATTGACTCTTCTTCTTGTTGATGTACAAGACATTCGTACGGAGTACGTCGAAGACAATCTGCAAATGCTGCTTGTGATCGGCTAAAGTCTTACTGAAGACCAAAATGTCATCCAGATAAACGATGACAAACTTATCCAAGTAAGGACCAAAGATGTCACTCATCAAAGTCATGAAAGTAGCTAGGGCATTGGTTAACCCAAAAGGAATGACCAAAAATTCATAATGTCCATATTTTGTTCTGAAAGCTGTCTTATACTCATCTCCAATTCGAATCCTGATTTGATGATAGCCGGACTTCAGATCAATCTTCGAAAATACCTTCGCACCAAGCAACTGATCAAAGAGCTCATCGATGCGAGGCAAGGGAAACTTATTCTTGATTGTTTGCTTATTAAGGGCACGATAATCAATGCAAAGTCGCATAGATCCATCCTTCTTCTTGACCAATAAAACTAGAGCACCAAAAGGACTTTTGCTTGGACGTATATGACCTTTATCCAACAACTCTGCCAATTGTCTCTGAATTTCTTGACATTCTGAATAAGAAACTCGATAAGAAGCTCGAACTGGCGGTGGTTGTCCAGGAATTAGATCAATCGTATGATCTACAGAACGTCGAGGAGGCAATGTCGTTGGCAGCTCGTCAAGAAATAAATCCATATAAGGTTGAAAGAAGGGCTGCTGTAAATAAGAAATATCTGATGGCGAGGATTTCGATTGGTCAACTGTATTGTCTTCTGCTTCTCGCAACATAACTAAGGCAGAAGTGCTGTCGCGTTTACGCACTAAGCGTTTGACTTGCATAGCAGAAACCACAGTAATCGGCTTAGAATTAAACAGACCTCGTAATTCCATTTCTCGATGATTATGATAAAGTCGAATGGAATGATCTCGAAAGCTGATCAAAGGATCATACTCATATAACCAAGACTGTCCAAGAATCATGTCATAGTGTGACAGGCATAATAGAGAAATTCAGCTAATCCTGATAATCCTGAATCTGAAAATGCAACTGCTGAATCCGTTTGCTGCAATGCAAGAAAGAACCATCTGCAAGTTCCACTTGGAAAACTTCCGCACTCTGCTAAGTAGGTAATCGTAACTTGCTGACGAGAGTAGTTCCCACAAAATTAGTTGAGCATCCACTATCAACAAGAACATTGATAGGATGCTGGCCAATAAATCCCAATAAGCTCAAAACTTGATTGGAAAGGGCTAACAGGCACTGAAGTATGGTTGTGGGCATTTAACATTAAAGCACTGACAACTTTAGAAACTCGCACTGCATGAACCACCTGCTTGCCTTTTTCTGGCGCAGAAGGATGATGAGGATGTCCATGTTCACCTTCTGGGCAACATTCCATGTTGGAATTCTAGCGAGAATTACGCTTTGGGCACTCATACCACCTGTGTGGTCCATTGCAAATTGTGCAAAGACCTGGAGGGTTGGCTTGAGAGGTAGAAGGTGCCGATGTAGAGGCTTGCTGACCTGCTGAGGTATCGCGGCGAAAACTGCAGCAATTGTTGGGTCGGCGACCTTGCCAGTTGCGTCCTCGATTCCGATTGTTGTTGTTGGAAGAGGATCCTGTTTGGGAGGCTGCTGCTTGACCTGAAAATCTAGGCCGAAAGGGCTGTTGCCGAGTAGATTGTTGACCAGAGGATTGGAAATATTGAGACTCAGGTTGAGATAAATTTCCTCTGCGATTGTGCTGGGAGAAACGAGCACTGTTTGAGGACCGATTGCCAAAGAAGGATGTCATGGGTTGTCGTCGTAGATCTCCAAGGCGCTCTACATAGGCAATGGCAGCATCTATGGTGAGAGGGTTAAACTTCTGCACATCTTCCTGTAAGTTGGGTTCAAGCCCATCGATGAAGCTGTGTAGCTTGTCAGCGGGGCTGAGGCTCTCGATTTCCAGAGTTAAACGTTGGAACTCTGTGATATATGCGGCTGAGGATCCTGTTTGCCTCAGGCAGCGGAGAGCAGACCGGGCATGGTAGTCTGCACTGGCAGGTTCAAAGGCCTTGCGGAGGGCGCGCCGGAATTTATCCCAAGTAGGAGTGTGCTTACCATCTGCAACACGTCGTTGCCACCATAGAAGTGCTGTATCCTTGAGTAGTGAACTGGCTAAAACCACCTTCTTGCTTTCGACCAAATCAGTATCGGTCAAATATACCTCCATTTTGAATATCCATTGGTCAAGCACGCGCTTGTCGCGGCGACCATTATAAGGGGCAGGCAGTTTGACATCGAGTTTCTTTTTTTGTGCAGCATTAAATATTTTATAAAGAAGTTGGAGTTCTGCATTGTTTACCTCGGCAGTTGGATCTGGTTCATCTTCATTTTCTGCTACCGAAGTCTCTGAAGAAGATGGTTGTGGATCACTGGCTGGTGTGTGCGCTGGATGGGGCCGCTACAACTGGTCGAGTCGTCTGCTGATGGTAGAGAGACTTGTCGAAAAAGTCTGCTGAAGTGTCTCCATCTGCTCGCGTAATGATGTAATGGCCTGCATTTGCTCGTCTTGTTGCGGGCCCTCCTCCTCTAAGATAGATGGCATGTTGGAGCTACTAGAGTGAGTAGCGCGGAGAAGCTGGTGAAATATGTGGTATTGCTGGAGGAGAGAGTGACACTGAATCGTCTCCCAATTCTGCTAAGAAATTGGAGCCTAACTCCGAAGGCTCGAAGTCTTCCATCTCGTTGAGAGGAGGTGTCTCTGCAAGGGTTAAGGGAGTGTAATCTGGCACAATGAGCTCGCTGTATACTCGAACCAAGGGCTGAAGCGAGATGATCCGGTTTACTGCATCCACACGGCACTCGTCCAGGAAATATGCAAGATGTGGGTACCGTCCCAAAATAAACTCGTAATGAGCAAGATGGTGTGCTGGACACGTCAAGTAAATATGCCAGATCACCCACGCCTGTAACTGAGTGGCGTGGCGGTGATTGACGTATAATAAAAAGTCCAGGGGACCTGGTACATGAACTGGAGCCGGAACAGGTTCTGGAGCCGGAACGGGCGCAGGTTCGGGTGCCGGAACAGGCTCTGCAACAGGTTCGGGTAATAGGGCGGACTCCGGTGTGGGTGTATCGGGTATAATAATTATTTCCGGGGCTGGGCGAGGATTCTCGGGCAATATGGCCTCCGAGACCTCGTCTATGTACGAGATGTAACGCTCTGGCTGATTGCTGTTGGGTTCCATTGGACGCCTGGTTGAGAAGGGAAATGTGTGCCAGAGTGGAGAGAATTCCCTGGCGTGGCAGCGTGGGAGAGGAGCGAACCTTCCCTGGAACAGCGTGCGAGAGGAGCGAATGGGCTGGCCGGTGGACTAATTCGTTGCGCTGGCCCCATATTCGCTTTGTTTTTTTTTTTTGACTTGACTTGACGAAAGGGCACGTGGGTTAATAAAAAGGGCCGCCCAAGTTAATTAATGGGCTGGCCGGCTGGGAAGGTCGAGTTTATTAAACCCACGAAGGGCTGCGCGTAAAAGGACCTACGCTGGCTGATTTGTATGACGAGCGATTATGCACAGGCGACCAAGAGGTGCGCAGCCATGGGGAATAGCGAAGAGGTGCCGCCAAGGTGAAGGGGTACCTGCCGGGCTGATTTGATGACCGTTCGTGTGAAGGGATGCGAACCCATACACGAAAGGGCACAACCCAATGAAGAGGCACACGAAGGGCTACCAGCAGGAAATCTCCTCACCGGGTACGCCACACACACATCTGTGCATCTATCTTCTATATGTGAATTGAGAAAGAAGGTTTAGGTTACCTCATACTCATAGATGTAGGTTCCATCTTTCTTCTGCTTCCATACAAAGCCGGGTAGGGGAGTAGAGCGGAGAGGGTGAGAGGCTCACAACCATAGGCCCGGGAAAAAATTTTGCTCTGATACCACTGTGAGGATTACTGTTATTACTTAGTATTACATCCACTATCTGTGTATTTAAGACTGAAACTGAAAGTAAACTTGAGAGACTTGAACACAGATGTTTGATTGATTGATTGAAACTGTGATACAACAGGCTCCTTATATAGGAGTTCAAGAGACACGAATGAAAAGACACATCCCATGACCGATAGTCATGACTCTAGGCGAAGAGACACATCCTTTGGACGAATAGCTGCAACTATTGGGTATACTGGCCGACCAGTAGCCCTTGGTAGTATATATAGCACTCAATCCCCCCACACACCATTGTACCGGATTTCGTGTATAAAGTAGAGTTTACATAGCATTTCTGTCTCCTACAGTTCTGCATTTCTGTTCTCTCAGGTGTTTGTCTCATTTCCGCTGCCCGTTCTGACACGGTGTCCGAGCCCCAGGTGGCTTGAAGCTTGGAGACAGTGAGAGCGTTCGGGACAACAGCAATTGGTGCTGATTGGAGTGATTTTGGGCTGTTCGGGACGTGGAGAAGCAAGTAGAAGGCGTGCATCATTGTTGGACAGCCACCTTGCATAGCAGTTCTCTTCTTCATTTTTTTCCCGACCCACCCTCCCTCCCTCCCTTCACAAGACCTCGTGAACCACCGAGATGGCAAATTTGCTTGAGATGGCAGAAAAGCATGTGAAGATCCCCACCATCCCGAAGTTCTCGGTGGACCGACAGTTGGACAGGAACAACTATGGCATCTGGAAGGTAATGATGGAGTCTATCCTAGAGTCTGTCCTAGAGTCTTATGATTTGGTTGATTTCATTGTGC